>NC_135660.1:78861737-79161737 GCF_964188315.1 Podarcis muralis | reverse complement strand
ACCCATCAAATGTCACATTACTCCCAGATGTTGGGGGTGTGGTTTTCAGCTCAAGAAATGTAATAAAATGCATTTTTCAAGGGAAGATTTGAAATGTGCATTTTGAGAGAAAATACATTCAAAAATGTTCATTCCACTGCAAATACAATTATCATGAGTGCGGTACTGATCGTCTTCAAAGTTGACCTAATGTTGCACAATGCCTTGGATGGACCTCTTATGCCTAGCCATTCCTTAGAGTTTCCGCTTCCTTGTAAGCCCCAGGATAAAGGGTTGCCTATAACCCACAACTGGGTTATTTTTGAGGCCAGTGCTGGATTTACGTATAAGCTAAACAAGCTATAGCTTAGGGCCCCATTCTCTTGGGGGCCCCCAAAAAAAATTAAAGGGGAAAAACACCTGGGTGTACATTTCCAAATATAAGATAAAAAAACAAATAAAATAAAATCTACATACAGCAACAGTGTTTTGTCTTGTGTAGGCTCCTATGCTGTAATTGATGGGCCCCGCCTGCTAGCCTGTTCCCTAAAATATCACTGGCTAGATACCTATTAGGGCCATAAATTACAATATAGCATATATTCAACACAAAAAACAACGACAATTTGTTGTTGACAAAGGACAGCTGGACATACAAAGGGTCTCAAGGAGAAAGCTTAGGGCCTCATCAAACCTAAATCCGGCCCTGTTTGAGGCTGCTGCTTTTCATCATGACGTAAGCTCAGCTGGGTTGGCATCAGTGCTTCTCCAGGTTTTCTACATGTGAAAGGATGAGCCCTTTCTCTTGGCTTCCACTCCTCCTTCCTCCCTGTCTCCCACTGTTTCCCCTTCTCCTAACCCTTATGTCCCCTGCTGTCATAGGCACCACCAATTGGCAGGGCCGCCCATCTGTAACACAACAGCCCTCCCACAGCTGTCCTGTTGCCTTCCCCACCTTTCTCCAGGCCCAGTCCTTTGTTTCTGATCCCTTTCCTCAGTGCTTCCTGCCCAGAGCAGGCGACCATTTTGGAACCCACTGAGCTCCATTCACTGGGCATGGTATTCAGTCAAAGTGCTTTAATCACCTTTCAAAATATCTCATACATATCCAACAGTGATTGGAATGGAAGAGCAAAAGAAAGCTCATGGGGGACAGGTCTCATCAGCACTACAGTGTGGTGGGATGCATCGTGATCCAAACAAAGATCTATTAGATCAGTAGTCCCAAGGTAGTGGTCTGCGGAACCCACCCATGGGGTCTGTGGCACCATTCAGAAGACCAAAGCTACCATAGAGATATCAACATTTTCAAAAATAGGGTGTCCATGGCTTAGCTTTTGAAAAACAGGGTCTGCTGTGCTTAGCTAATTGGAAACCACTGTATTAGAAGCTTTCCCCCTCTAAGGCCAATTGCAGCACAGGGGTGTTTTTTGGCAGGATCACAGCTGGGAAGGGAAGGGTTTAACCTCCCCTCTCCTTACATTGTATCCCTGGTGAGAATCGTCTCTACTCAGTGGAGTATTGCATTAACAACAGCAACAATACGTGACTGTGAACCACACAATGAAAGTAACATTGGTTTGAACCTTCCTGGCTCTCACTGGTGGGGGTAAGGAAACACATACTTTATCCGGATATGGGGGAACTGTCCTCAACATTATGGCGACAGAAGTGGGGATTTAATGGGCAGCTTCTGTTTTTGGCTGTTCACATTGAGACTTTAATTGGGCTCTGTTTGACCCCTATGCAAGGTTACGGAAATGCTTTTCCAAGGATAGAAATTTTTTTAAAAAACAGGAAAACTGAGCAAATAAGAAAAGAGAGAGGTGACACCATGTAAGTAAACTACTGAAGTCACTCGTATGAATTTTGTTGTCTTTAAAAGTTCAGTCAACATGAAAAAAACAACAACCTTTGGGTTCTTCATATATATTTTTTAAGGAAATCCTCAGTGCTGCAGTCCAGAAGCATTGCTTTAATATTAACACAACAAATGAATGAGATGGAAAATTAAAAGAGATTACGCTTCCTGCTCGGCATGTTTTCATTTTAATAGTTTGCAGTTTAACAATTACAAACAAGCCTTTCATTATTAAAATTGGTGTTTGTTAATCAGGCTTAAGTTCTGTTTCATAATTAATTCTGCAAAGAACTTGATGGATCTGGTTATTAAAAATATGACAAAGCAAAGCACAAATGAATTTTGGACTTTAAAATTATCCTTCTTTAGCACACTTGATAGTTGACGTTCATTAGCATAAATGATTATATTGCCAGAAAATGGGTGAATTGTAAAATGTAAAAATAATGCAACTTGACACCCACTCACCCGCTATCTTTTTCCTCACCCTTATATTCAATAATGAAGGCATTTCCTGTTGGCTCGTTTGAACTTCATGTGATGTATCTGATCAGATTTTGACTACCAGTTGCATATGGAGTGTAACATATGAGAAATTATTGGACACACCTATAGAGAAGGAAGCCCAGGATGGTCACAGAGTGGAAAGGAACCGGAACAATCTTGGCTCCCAGACAACTGCCTCATAATATCGTCTTCCTTCTTCCTTACATATTCCTCTATCACTCTGTAGGAGGGTGGCAAATCTGTAGCTCCCTGGTTGTTGGACTTCAACTCCCATCAACCCCCAGGAACATAGCCAATGATCAGGAATGATAGGAGCTGTAGTCCAATCACATCTGGAGGGCCTCCATTTCTCAGTCTGTTCTGTGCTCTCCGGGAGCATAGCCTGTTGTAGAATAGGAAACTATAAACGGACCAAGTCAATCTTTATCATTGTGAGTGTGCACCAAAGAAAAGGATGGGCACACATAATGGAATGCCAGGCAAAGCGTTGGCTGACTATGGTGCCAGTTCTCCAGGAATGGCAAACAGGCATGGAAGCAAAAGTTCTAGCAGAAAAATCAGGCATGGGAGGAGTGCCAGTCAGTCAAGACTGACCTGGTGCAATCCTTATGCCTACATGACATAGTTGTGTAATGCATAAATGGCCTGGATTTTCCCCAAAACTTGTTAAGCAGCTAGTCAAGTAATGAAGGGTTGGGATCTCATTCTGTGGATACTTTGGCATGCAAACTCTCTGGTTACTTGACTTTTGATGCAAAAAATGGCAAATGTGGTGGCAACTGCTGACAGGCAGGGGAAATTAGGGCAGAGGGCCTTCTCGGTAGTGGCGCCCACCCTGTTGAATGCCCTCCCATCAGATGTCAAAGAAATAAACAACTATCTGAGTTTTAGAAGGCATCTGAAGGCAACCATATTTAGGGAAGTTTTTAATGTTTGGTGTTTTATCGTTTTTTTAATATTCTGTTGGAAGCCACCCAGCGTGGCTGTGGAGACCTAGCCAGATGGGTGGGGTATAAATAAATAAATAAATTTATTATTATTATATTCCGGGTGGGGTGGAGTCTCTGCTCAAATGTGTTTTGAGTCAGATGTGCCCCAGTGTGGAAAAATATATATGCCCTGATGCAGTGCTTTTTTTCTTAAAAAAATGTATAGGGATACTTCATTTTCCTACTCATATTGAAATACTGCACCTCAATGAGGCCAAACTTAGATTCACAAAATGTTTAGGAGTATATGTACCCCTGTGTCTCCCCAGAAAAACAAGCACTGCCCCGATGACATCTATATGACATAAGTCTAAACTGAACTCTCACTTGGCACATTTTCTCTGCCCCCCACATAGTATCAAGCTATAAAGGAAAACATAGTGATCCAAAGGTGTTAGGAACATTGGCAATCAATGCAGCTAAGCATTCATTTCATTCTGTTTCTCAGTCCTTAGATTTTTCCCTCCCCCTCCATTATAATTTAATTCATGAAGCCTTTATGCAGCATTCATAAAAGTGCAAAGTCATTAAAATATTTACTTCATTCTTTTCATCTAAATTCTGCATGGCAGGTGGTTGCTTATCAGAGAGGAGGAAAGCCCCATTGCGCAAACAAAAGGTGAATCCTGTCCTATGTTTCTTTGGTTACATTTTAATTTGAGTGTTATTTTATTGAAAACAATAAAAGAAAGTTTAAAATACTGCAGGAGGAGAGAGTGAGGTTTGGAATCTTTCTCCCCCTACTCCCCCTCCTGATCAGTGGGATTTAGCTTTCATTTTTTATCCATCCTGCCTTCTAAGTACACACCCCATTGGACTGTAACGCAAACATTCAGAGTCACACTCTTAATGACATGAATTTTGAGCTCTAGTTTCCATGTCTCTTGTGCCAACGAGTCATTTTTTCAGCATCCAAACTTCTGCAAGAGCCAGAGCCAGACTTTGGTCCGTAATATGCTACTGTGGTGTGCAAATTATACAATTTACTGTGGTGTGGGGGGGCAGCAAAGAAAGATCTGGTATGTTCTATGATAGTATTTGTAGTATTTGCTAGATTCACCATTAGCCAGCAGTGGAAGAATGCACTGGGCCAAAGACATTTTATTCGAACTGGCATGGCTTTATTACATATGTAAACAATACACAAATGCAGAGAGAAATCCCTTAATGATATAACTTATTTTAGAACAAACTGTAAATCTTCATTTCTTTCTTGGATTCACAACCTTCTGTTTGTCCTTCTGATTGTCTTCAAGCTGGAGTACTTTCACAAAAGGTCAAATTGTGGAGTGGAAAATAGATCTGACTCATGTGTGGGTAATTAGGAAAAAAAATTGGCTGAGCACCTAGATTCAAAACATGGGGCTTTGTGTTCTTTTCAGTGGGTGAGAACCCCCAGCAGAGTTTAAAACACTCTCAGAATTAACCAACAGCACAATGTGGAATATAGGTTGTTAAGCCCTTTTGCATATCTCATTTATTCCGTCTGAAAATGCTTGCACCTTCTCTCTATCCCTCTAGCAATGAACAGACCACACACTATTAAGTAAGCTTAAACTGTTTTAATTACTAAATCCAAAGGTCTGGTTCATGTATTATTGCATGCAGCAGCAAGGAGAACACAGGTAGATTATTATTCGGTGCAAGATACATCATATTTGTTATCCAGTGTATTTTATTTCAACACATATGAAGGGATTTATATTATGATTTTCCATTAGAAACATAGAATTTAGAGAATATATATATATGTGTGGGTGGGTGTTTATTATGTATTATTATTTTACAGTGATCTATAAATATGTTTTGTGTGTCATATATTATGAATAGTTGAGGTTTTCCATACATAATGATGGTTTATTTAATATAAAAAACTTATGAGATGTTTTATGGTATTAGTCATGTATATAATTATCTGCATATTGGTTTTCTTACATATTAATTACATGATATTTCAGTGCCCACAAGGAAGGTTATCATTAATGGAAACAAGGCCATTTTATTGTTTCACCAGAACAATTACCATAATTATTTGATTTTTTTAAAATACATATTTCAACATCACTCTGAGTTTTGGCTCTTTTGCTGTCCCCTTTTTTCCTTCCCCTGCACTTGCTATCAAGTTTATCCAAACTGAGTTTTAGATTAGTCCTCATCCAGCCCATTACTGACTCAGGGCATACATACAGAATAGGTGTGACAGATAAACAGAACAGATCTGTACAGAAGTAGAACATTTGAGTTTTGATTTCTTTTTTCATCTTTGCTAATTTAGTTCTAGTTTTTCAGTGTTCTCTGTGGGGATAATCACAATCTCTTTCAAGTTGGCTCTCTGGTGCTTTCAAATAGCGACTGCTATCTCTTCAAGGACTCCCGTTCCTTTGCTCAGACAAAGCCCAGCACACAGAGATGACTTCACTGGCAGAACACAAACACCAGAGCACTCTCCCTTCCTGTCAGGATGCTGTCAGCGGATCCCAGCTGGTTGCCCAGGAAAGTATAAAGACAAGGAAAATTTCTTGCCATCCTTTTTTATTTCAGCATTAAAGAGAGAGGCTATAGAACCCAGCCTCTTGGATAATGGCATTGTTCCAAGTGAATCTCCACCCCCCCCCCGTCTTTCCCACTTCCTCATTTGTCATCATCATCATCGTCATTATCTCCTCTATGGTTGCTCTTTTCTCTCCTACTTTTAAGGCTCACCAGGTTCTGGGAGATGGAGGGTCTGGAATGCTTTCTATAGACACCGTGTCAGCTAGCTGCTGTTCCGGTCCTGCCTCCTCCTCTCCCATTATTTCCCAACTTCCCCCCTCATCTGCCTCTGAGCTGTGACCTCCCTCAAATCACTGTTGTAAAGCTATACTGTCTTCTTCGTCGTCCTCCCTGGAAGGGTCAGGATGGGGTGGCGGTCTCCACCATTCCTCCTCTGCTCAGTCCCTAACACCTTCTGTGGTTTCCAGCACCTTGGTATTTGGAAGCATTTCTGCCACTGATAGCCCTCTCCCCCATGTCGTTGTCCAGTCCTCTTTTAAAGCCATCCAAGATGGCAGCCATCACTGGCTCCTGTGGGAGTGAGTTCCATAGCTGACTATGCGCTGTGTGAAGAATACTTCCTTTTATCAGTCCTAAGAGATTTGCTGGCACATGAGCAGGTGAACAAGCCCAAGATGTTCTGCCTGTTGCATTGCCTGTTGCTGGCAATAATTGTTCTAGAATAGAGCTAGAAAACAAAATAGATATTCCTGCTTTGAGTTACCATATACATACACGTGCACGGTCACCAATGCCAAAAAGAACAATAGCAGTTGCCAATGTAAAAACAAAAGCAAAAAACCTGCTTTGGGTGACTGGGGGAACCACCAAATTAATAACAGAAAATAAATTCCTATAAAATTTCACTGGGAATCCTGGACAAGTGCTCACAACAAACAAACGGAGCAGTATTCAACTAAGTTTTACTCAGAGTACACCCACTGAAATTAATGGCCCTAATGTAATCATGTTCATTAATTTAAATATGCCTCCTCTGAGCAAAACTTAGTTGAATATCACCCATAGTTGTGCATACTTTTTACAGAGAAGCTGCCCCAAACCACCAACAAATTGCAGAGCCCTCTGTGGACCGAACAGTGTTTTCCAGTGCTACCCTGGTACAACAATGTCGAACAAAGTCATGATGAATCTTCATGATTTTTCCAAGGGGATTGTTCCCTTGACGCATGCAGAACTGTGGCATGAATTGGTTAGTTCTAAAGGGGCAACCCAGGACTGTTAACAAGGGACACCTTTTCAGACCTGTGGGAAAAAATCATCCCTCACTTGTTGGCTAGTTCATCTCTCCTTCAGGCAGGCAGCATTGGTACAAGGTCACAAAGTCATGAACTCTCCTTCAGACAAATAGTAACAGCATGACGTCACAACCACCAGTCTTCTCCTATAGACAAGTACTATCATCAAGAAGTATCAGCTTGAGGCAAAGGTGCCATTTTCTAAAAAACATTGAGGGGACCTGACACAATGATGTCTTGATGTCACTCTGTGCCTGGCTCCACGTTCGCCCTGAACAATCGGGGCCCAGCCCCCTAAAAACAGCATTGAGTGCCCCACAGGGCTTGAGGACACAGTAGCCAGTCTCTCACAGACAGGTAGCACCAGCATCATCACAATGTCCAGCCTCTCTTCAAGCAGGCAGCATCACCATGAGGTCACAATAGCAGTTTCCCTCATGGGCAGGTGACATCAGCCTGAGGTCACAATGTCCAGCCTCTCTTACAGGCAGGTAGCATCTCCCTCTTTCAGGGACTTCATCAGTATGAGGTCATACCTAGCAGTCTTTTTTATGCTCAAGTAGCAAGTCTCTCTTACAGGCAAGGAAGAGGGCAGGAGTTGGGCGTCATCAGAGTACCGAAGACACCTCACTCCAAATTGGCAGGTGAACTATCTTACTAGTTTTATGTAGATGTTAAATAGTATAAGGGACAAGACTTGCAGAATCTTGTTGCATCAATGCCATAGGGCTGAGAGAAGGGCATATAACACATGCCAGGAGTAGGTCTTTTGAAAAATGGTGTCCCCAAATCTCTTCACAACAATTTTCTGCCCAGGAGGCCCACAAGGAAAGCTCTCAGTCACACACACCGCAGTAAACCTGAATTATAATTTTACATTTAACAGAAAAAATAAATAATGTAAACGCATTTTGGTTTTTTAAAAGCACAGCATTACAAAATGAGCCTCACTACAAAGATATGCAAAACAGCACAAGGGCAAGGTTAAATTATTGAAGGATGAGTAAAAAAGTAAAGGGGGGAAAAGAAGGATTTGGTTTTTTTGGTTTTTCTTTTTTGTATAATATATTGTTTCACTAGGTTTCTATGTAATCCGGGAAATAGAGTATTCATTCACTTAATAGATCAATATCATATTTGTGTGTGTGTGTATTCTGAATATGATTAGTAAATACAGAACATACTTAAATATAGATAGGGTTACTAAAGCTGTAACTTTATAGTACCTATTGTTTTTCCTTTCCCAACTTTTTAAGAGTTTTCTTCTCCTTTCTTCTTTTTCCATATCCAAGCAGGAAGTCCATGGTCAAATAATAAAACCAAACAAACTATTAATGTTAGCAACAAACTGAAACCATATATCTCCATGATTTTTTCATCTTTTTCATGATTTTTATTTTTAAATATTGTTAACAGCATTGTGCTCACTTTTTTCCTTTCCCCCTTCTTTTCTTTTCTTTTCTGTTATGAATAAGTTAAAATTTTTATCGTTAAAAAGAGAAAGCTGCTATGCACCTGATTCAAGCCGGAAGTCCTGTTTTTGCTTCCCTTTTTGTTCGTTTTTATGTAAGTGCGCAAGCACTTTTTTCAGTTTAATGTTTTGCTTCTTCATTGTTCTCTTCTTCTTTTTCTTTCACATTCGTATTGTTACTAAGGTGGTGGTTTTTTTTAATTATAAGCTTTATTTTTGTCCCATTCGCTTTTTCTATTTCTTTTTTATTATTTTTACATTGATATGCTTTTAAAATTCTTCTTCTTTTCTAATGGTGGGTTGGGATCCCACCTTACAGAACTCCAAAGTGCCACTACTGAAAAGGTCCTAAACGTTTGGGATTAGCAACCTCACCACTGAAAAGGAAGGGACCCAAAAGGGAAGATCTTAACAGATAGAAGGCAAACTCTGAGATACCTGAATGGATCCAAGTCCAGGTTAAGACTTTAGAGTGCCAGTACCTTGAACAGACTCCAGAAATGAATAGGAAATCTGTGGAGAACTCGAAACATCTAATATGGTACAATGTTTGGTAAAAGCAATTCAAATTCCCACACCTACACTTGCAATGGCTGGCAGCCCTAAAAGGACTCCTGATTCTTCACAATCCACTACTTTCCTCCTTCAGCTACAGCAATTCATTGATCTTGCACCTGAGCTTCATCTGTGTCATTTATTGCCGGTGTTCTTATGAAGGACTTTGAGCAAACACAGCTGCTCACAACAATTTGTTTTGTATTGGCTTTATGATAAAAGCAGCAGCAAAGAATTGCATAGCTTGGTGGAACTGATCTCAGTTCCTTGCATCAAGTCAAACAGCTGGTTTACATTTCCAGAGAAGTAGATGATGTCTCTCTCTTAGAACTAGACTGCACCACTTTAGAATGGAAGTGACTATTGCATTCATTTTTATCCTGTCCTTCACGAAGTTCAGGGTAGTCTACACGGTCCTCCTGCTCCCTACAATCACCCTATGCAGAGGGTTGGTTGATGGGCGCGATTGGCCCATGGTCTCCAAGTGAGCTTTATGGTGAAGTGGGAATTTGAACACAGAGCTTCCTCCTTCTAGTCCAGCACTCTAACCACTTTATAAAACTGGACCCCCCATATAAAAATAACTTCCTGAACATGGAAACCCCCCCCAAAAAAAGGAGTGCCAGGGTAAGAACTAAACTAGAACACTTCTCCATGTAACTTTCCATGGCAAAGAGCATTTGATTTGAGGATGATATTGTTAGGAAATCAACCCTTTATCAGGAGAAACTGGCCACTCTCCAGGCAGCCGGCTTGATCTCCTGGTGACCTCCCTGTCTGCATTCCCAAGCAGGATACAGGCTAGGTCGCGATCGGCGATCCTCCTCAACGTGAGAAGAACACACCACTCTTCCCTGCTTCCCCGGGCAGGGGAAAGAGATAGACAGAAATGTATTTACATGCCTTTATTTCTGTCTTTGCAGCATTACAGAAAAACACGTCTGCTCTCTTCAAACTCCAACAGCAGAGAGACACAAACTCCACCTCCTGTACTTCCTGTACAGCTCATATTACACTCTGAGCTAAATCCGGTGCTTTGCACTGTGAATAGACTGTCCCTTTGTTTCCCACGGAACAGTCCCAACATTCCCATTATGTTTTGCTTTCAAGCTAGCAGCTGCTCACGGCCACATTGCTTCTATATCGTAACAGATATACCTCACTATAGGTGGTATAGTTCCTGAAGGAGTGTACTACACACTTTATGCATGAGTGTATTAGCCTAACTTTTTATAATAATAATAATAATAATAATAATAATAATAATAATAATAATAATAATATTTTTATTTATACCCCACCCATCTGACTGAGTTTCCCCAGCCACTTGGGCGGCTTCCAATCAAGTGTTAAAAACAATACAGCATTAAATATTAAAAACTCCCCTAAACAGGGCTGCCTTCAGATGTATTTTAAAGAGAAGATAGCTGCTTATTTCCTTCACATCTGAAGGGAGGGCATTCCACAGGGCAGGCGCCACTATCGAGCAGGCCCTCAGTCTGGTTCCCTGTAACTTGGCTTCTCGCAATGAGGGAACCGCCAGAAGGCCCTCGGCGCTGGATCTCAGTGTCTGGGCCGAATGATGGGGGTGGAGATGCTCCTTCAGGTATACAGGACCGAGGCCATTTAGGGCTTTAAAGGTCAGCACCAACACTTTGAATTGTGCTTGGAAACGTACTGGGAGCCAATAACAAGGCTAAGGGAAACTGTATGCAATTACATGCCATCAAAACATAAACTGATAACTTTTGGGGCGGCCCTAATTTGAGGGACTGAGAATGCCATTCCACCTAGGGGTATGGAATTCTCTGTTTGAATTCCATTTGCTAAAGAAGTTGAGAAAGGGAACTTGCATTGGAAAAATGTTCCATGGACATGGCTAGCTTCTCATGGGGTCAGTGTACCAACTTGTTCCAGGTCACTTTCATAGAATCATAGAATCATAGAATCATAGAGTTGGAAGAGACCACAAGGGCCATCGAGTCCAACCCCCTGCCAAGCAGGAAACACCATCAGAGCACTCCTGACATATGGTTGTCAAGCCTCTGCTTAAAGACCTCCAAAGAAGGAGACTCCACCACACTCCTTGGCAGCAAATTCCACTGTCGAACAGCTCTTACTGTCAGGAAGTTCTTCCTAATGTTTAGGTGGAATCTTCTTTCTTGTAGTTTGGATCCATTGCTCCGTGTCCGCTTCTCTGGAGCAGCAGAAAACAGCCTTTCTCCCTCCTCTATGTGACATCCTTTTATATATTTGAACATGGCTATCATATCACCCCTTAACCTCCTCTTCTCCAGGCTAAACATGCCCAGCTCCCTTAGCCGTTCCTCATAAGGCATCATTTCCAGGCCTTTGACCATTTTGGTTGCCCTCCTCTGGACACGTTCCAGTTTGTCAGTGTCCTTCTTGAACTGTGGTGCCCAGAACTGGACACAGTACTCCAGGTGAGGTCTGACCAGAGCAGAATACAGTGGCACTATTACTTCCCTTGATCTAGATGCTATACTCCTATTGATGAGGCCCAGAATTGCATTGGCTTTTTTAGCTGCCGCGTCACACTGTTGGCTCATGTCAAGTTTGTGGTCAACCAAGACTCCTAGATCCTTTTCACATGTACTGCTCTCAAGCCAGGTGTCACCCATCTTGTATTTGTGCCTCTCATTTTTTTTGCCCAAGTGCAATACTTTACATTTCTCCCTGTTAAAATTCATCTTGTTTGTTTTGGCCCAGTTTTCTAATCTGTCAAGGTCGTTTTGAAGTGTGATCCTGTCCTCTGGGGTGTTAGCCACCCCTCCCAGTTTGGTGTCATCTGCAAATTTGATCAGGATGCCCTTGAGTCCATCATCCAAGTCGTTGATAAAGATGTTGAATAAGACCGGGCCCAAGACAGAACCCTGTGGCACCCCACTAGTCACTCTTCTCCAGGATGAAGAGGAACCATTGATGAGCACCCTTTGGGTTCGGTCAGTCAGCCAGTTACAAATCCACTGAGTGGTAGCATAGTCAAGACCGCATTTTACCAGCTTCTTTACAAGAATATCATGGGGCACCTTGTCAAATGCCTTGCTGAAATCAAGGTAGACTACATCCACTGCATTCCCTTCATCTACCAGGCTTGTAATTCTGTCAAAAAACGAGATCAGGTTAGTCTGACATGACTTATTTTTCAGAAATCCATGCTGACTATTGGTGATCACAGCATTCCTTTCTAGGTGCTCACAGACTGTTTGCTTAATGATCTGCTCCAGAATCTTCCCTGGTATTGATGTCAGACTGACTGGGCGGTAATTATTTGGGTCCTCTCTTTTCCCCTTTTTGAAAATAGGGACAACATTTGCCCTCCTCCAGTCTGCCGGGACTTCGCCTGTTCTCCAGGAATTCTCAAAGAGGACTGCCAGTGGTTCTGAAATCACATCTGCCAGTTCTTTTAATACTCTTGGATGCAGTTCATCTGGCCCTGGAGACTTGAATACATCTAGACTAGCCAAGTATTCTTGTACTATCTCCTTAGTTATTCTGGGCTGTGTTTCCTCTGCTGAATCATTTGCTCCAAATTCTTCAGGTCGGGCATTGTTTTCTTTATCGGAGAAGACTGAGGCAAAGAAGGCATTGAGGAGTTCAGCCCTTTCTGTGTCCCCTGTTTGCATTTCACCATCTTCTCCTCTGAGTGACCCCACGGTTTCTTTGTTCTTCCTTTTGCTACGAACATACCCATAAAAGCCTTTTTTGTTGCTTTTAACCTCTCTAGCAAGCCTGAGTTCATTTTGTGCTTTAGCTTTTCTGACTTTGTGTCTACACGTGCTGGCTATTTGTTTGAATTCCTCTTTGGTGGTTTCCCCCCTTTTCCATTTTTTGTACACATCCTTTTTTAATCTTAACTCAGTTAAAAGTTCTTTAGATAGCCACCCTGGCTTCTTTAGGCACCTTCCATGTTTCCGTCTCATTGGTATTGCCTGAAGTTGTGCTTTTACTATCTCCCTCTTAACAAACTCCCAGCCATCTTGAACTCCCTTTCCTTTTAGTATTACTGTCCATGGGATCTCACCCAGCACTTCCCTAAGCTTTATGAAGTCGGCTTTCTTAAAGTCGAGAAATTGAGTCCTAGTATGCTTGGCTGCTCCTTTCCGCTGTATAGTAAACTTCAGAAGAGCATGATCACTCGCGCCTAATGATCCTTCCACTTCTACCCCACTAACCAGGTCATCAACATTGGTTAGGACCAGATCTAAAATGGCTGTTCCTCTTGTTGCTTCTCCCACTTTCTGGACAATGAAGTTGTCTGCAAGGGCAGTGAGGAATCTGTTTGACCTTATGCTCTTGGCTGAGTTTGACATCCAACAAATATCCGGGTAATTGAAGTCCCCCATTACTACTATCTCCCTTCCTTTTGCATGCTTGGCCATCTGTTCCAGGAAGGCATCATCTATGTCCTCCGTTTGGCTTGGGGATCTATAGTAAACTCCCACAATGAGGTCACTGTTATTCTTCTCTCCCTTAATTTTGACCCAAATGCTCTCACTTTGGCTTTGAGGTTCTAAATCTTGGATCTCTTCACAGGTATACACATCCCTGACATATAACGCCACTCCTCCTCCTTTCTTGTCTGGTCTGTTTCTTTGAAATAGATTGTATCCCTCCATTATTACATTCCAATCGTGGGATTTATCCCACCAGGTTTCAGTGATTCCTATTATGTCATATTTAGTTTGCTGTACCAGGAGCTCAAGCTCATCTTGTTTATTTCCCATGCTTTGCGCATTAGTGTACAGACATTGAAGTCCATTAATCATTCCCCCGTGTCTCTTATTTAAGGATTTTCTCCTCCCACCACTAGGTCTGCATGCTCTTTGCTCCATTCGGTCTATGACATTTGGATGATCATCTTCATCAATTGATAGACTCCTACCTTCAGGAGCACTGTCTCCCTCCCCCACATTAGTCAGTTTAAAGCCCTCCTGATGAGGTTTCTGAGATTTTTTGCAAAAACATTCCTCCCAACCGTTGTGAGGTGCAGCCCATCGCTTGCCAGAAGTCCATCTTCAAGAAACTGCAGTCCGTGATCTAAGAATCCAAACCGTTCCTGTTTGCACCATTTGCGAAGCCAGTTGTTCACTTCCACTATTTTTCCCTCTCTCCCTGGGCCACGTCGTTCAACTGGGAGGACAGATGAGATGACAATTTGTGCATTTAATTGCTTCAATTTCCTGCCCAGAGCCTCGTAATCTCTTTTGATCTTCTGGAGGCTATTGCTTGCAGTGTCATTGGTTCCCACATGAACCAAGAGGAAGGGGTATTTGTCAGTGGGTTTTATGATTCCTTGCAGTCGTTCAGTTACATCTTGGATCTTAGCCCCGGGGAGACAGCACACTTCCCGAGACATCTTGTCAGGCCCACAGATCACTGCTTCTGTTCCCCTCAGTAGGGAATCCCCTATCACCACTACACGCCTCCTCTTAGGTCTGGTCGGGGTTCTTCTGTGAGCTGTCGGTTCCAAGGTCGCCTGGACATTCCCAGAGGACTGCCTTTGCTCCTCGTCTTCATATACCTGATCGACTGTAATGAGGGAGAGATCCTCAAATGGAGTCTGCTCTTCGTCTTCCATGCTAGGGGAAAGGACCTCAAAGCGATTGCGTATTTCTAAACAATCAGAGCGAACCCTGGGCCTCCTACTTCTTTGAGTCACGTTTCTCCATATATCTGGCTCCTGTGTTGGTGAACTAGCCACCTTCTCAGGGGAGTCCCCTGTCTCTTCCTTGGTGGAGACGGTGTGCTCTGTTGCTTCCAAGAAGAGTTCCAGCTCTCTAATTCTTTGGAGCGTAGCTACACGTTCCTCCAGTTGCTGGACTTTGTCTTTTAAGAGGGCAATCAACATGCAATTGCTGCAGGTAAAGCTGCCTGCAACCTTTGGCAAGATGGCAAACATTGCGCAGGAACCACAGGCGACTGCAGCTGTTCCCTCACCCTCCATCTTGGGAACGTGTCGTTGGGGGTGACTACAGTGGTCCTCTATCATAAAAAGTGTGGAGACAGGACAAATAAATCCCTCCCAAAAAACCTAGGTCTCCCCCAACAAATGTTTGAGACTAGCTCCCCTAAATCTAAAATATGGATCAAACTGCGCGCGCTGCTAGGCGCGCACCGCTGCCCTAAAGCTCTGATAAGCTCCTCCCACAGCTAATCACCTACCTCAACAGAAGCCCTGCCCCCTCTGACCTTTGCCCAGAGAGAGCAGCTAATCAGCCACAAGAAGCTCACACAAGAAAACCCTTTTTGTTCCTTCTTCAGCTGCTGCCCTGGACTTTGTGGGTCCCTGAGTGAGTGCCACTGAATCAAATCAAAGAATGGAAAGCTGCCATCTGGATGAGCCTTTTGAAGAGGAAGCGCTGAAATCTGAAACACAAGGTGCCTTAAAAAACGAAGAAAGTGTTCTTGTTTTTAAAATGTCACCATCCGAAAGCGAGAAATGAGACCAGAGTCATATTTTGTTCTCTCCCTGTGCTTACTAGCGGGGGGCAAGGGGAGCTCGGCTATAATGCGTTAAGACTCTCAATGCTACATACTTACAATTTCAAAATGCATCTTGTGGGATTTTACAAGGGCAGGGGGAGATGAACGAGGATCTGTACACTCTTCAGGCCATGCTGAGAATTTTAGTGTTTCATTAGGTTCTGGTGGATGCTGTGAACTAACAGATCATCTGCCAGCACTTTGCACAAGGCAGCAGTTGCTGAGCTTAACTGATATGTATGAGCATGTTCCCCAGTGAAGTTGATGAATGGCCTTCAGTGATTGCAGTTCCATATAGTGAGGGATCCATGCATGCATTCTTGAGGCAGTTGCCATGCAACCATTCAGCATTCCTTTTGAATGGGCAAGATAGGCCCCGAGATGGAAGTGTGTAATTTCTGTTGTCTGTGAAAGTCTGCTCCTCTGACTAACAGCCCTGCCCGTTATCTTGGCTTAATCACCTAGGGCTGCATGAAGACTAATCTCCAATGCAGAGCTTATTCCTACCAGGATGTGAATATTTCATAGAGAAATGTTGATATCAGAAGGCATCAATATTCAATATGACTGGGTGGGAAGAGGCTGTGATAGTTTGCGATAAAGAAATTTCTAATTGCAAGAGAGGATTCTCATGTAGGTTTAAGCCAAGAGGGGCGAGAAAAGTAAAAAGGGAATAATAGCTTGGTGGAGCAGCACCGCTGAGAGAATAAATTATATTAACTCTAGAATCGCAATTGCTGTTGGTGGAAATATGGTGAGAGTGTATAATAACCTCTTGGAAGGAAAAGTTACCAGTTTAATTTTCTTCTATTCTGTAGGCTTAGCCAGTTGTGCAAACAAAGCAGATGTCTGTGGATCACATTTTACTAACAATGCTATTAGGGATTCTAGAGGAAATTTATTTTTCTGAACTCCAAAATAAATTGACCTCCTGGACAAATGTGCAGATGGGAATTTACATGTGAATGAGTCGTTATAATTCATATTTTGCACTTCTCTGAATTTTGCAATGCAGTTCTTACCTAGGACAAGTATCAAAATGTGTTTAGAGAATGTGTGTGAGAAAATATGTTTTTAAAATGGTATTTTTTTATTAGGCTTCTTAACAAAAAAAAGTAGAGATTACTAAGGAAATGCTATGGAACAGACTTGAATGAAGATATGTTCAGCTCACACATAGCATAAAACAGAGAAGGGGAGAGGTGTGCACTTATGTTTGTCTTAAGTGCTATCTTTTATTTGATTTTAAAAAGGTATGAACTTCCCCAGTGTAGTTCCAGAACAAAGCAGGCTACTTCCCATTTCCACATCTAAAGCAATGCGGACAATTATAGATAGGGTGGGCTGCTAGCTTTGTGCACCTTTCAGGGTCTAGTACAGGTGAGAATTTTGGAAAGGCAGAAAAGGAGCAGGGCAAAAAATAAACAGAAGAAAGGAGTGGAAGCAAAGTATCCAGACATTTAAAGACTTTTTCAGTCTTGCCACCTAAGATTACACACAGACACACACACACACACACACACACACACACACACACACACACACACACAAAACACACACATATACACATACAACTAAAGATGCTGAAGACTCAACGCTGGACTTTCAGCATGCAAAATGTGCTCAGATTATGTATTAAATGCATAGTTTGCATAAAACTATAGTTTTAAATGAATAAAGAGACAATGGATAGGTAGAGAAACAAAAACTATCATTTGCTCTAATGCTGACTGAAATCTCGTGATTAACTATTTCTAGTTTTCTGTCTTTAACCTTTTGCAAACATAGTGACATCACATGGTTCCAGGCAATGTGCTGAGGGTATGAATATCTGCACAACCATGAAGGACAGAAGTTCTGACAATTCCTATGCTAGATGACCACCTTTGATAGAACTTGTTATCCACTACAACAAAATAATCCAAGCAGACTCCTAAAAATATATTTGATGAAGGTTTGTAGAGCATCTGCTTTCAGTACAGAAGAGACTCCGAGCCGTTGCTAGTTAGTGTAGACAAAACTGAACTGGGTGGACTAATGATATATGACTTTCTTTAAGGCAACTTCCTGTGCTTCTAATAAGAGAATCACAATAAGCCTCATCAAAACAACTTAATCCTTATCTAAAATGTGAAAATGGACACATGAATCAGAGAATGAGAAGCCATTGGCGGTGTAATGATCTCAGGCAGGCAAGCAAGCTCCGATAAGAATTAACGAGTCTCTGGCAGTTTTATGGTACGTTTATTCTACAATTAATTACAGAGAGCGACTCCAAGACTGCTGCCCCTTAGCTATGAGTTGCTCACTCTGAGTGTCCACCCCCATCATGGCACGAAGGGAACCAAAGTCCAGTCCTTCCATTGCATTTTAACCCTTTCAGCTCTTCTGGTTTGGGGAGAAGGTGGGTGGAAATCCCCCCCCCCGCTCTCAAAAGAAGAGCCCTCAAGAAGCTGTTTCTCTCCTGGTTGCATAACAACCCACTCAATGCCGTCTATCTCTTCCCCTCCCCTTGCCTGCAAGCTGTCCGAGTCTGAGAACTCTTGGTGTTTTGTCCGCATTCTTTCATCTCCAGAGTCAGACTCTGGCTCTCTCTGTACAGTGGTACCTCTGGTTAAGAACTTAATTTGTTTTGGAGGTCCGTTCTTAACCTGAAACTGTACTTAACCTGAAGAACCACTTTAGCTAATGGTGACTCCTGCTGCTGCCGCGCTGCTGCTGCGCAATTTATGTTCTCATCCTGAAGTTCTTAACCCGAGGTACTATTTCTGGGTTAGCAGAGTCTGTAACCTGAAACGTCTGTAACTCGAGGTACCACTGTACTGGCATTCCTTCGTCTTGAGAGTTTGACTCTTCCCTGGCATTTGATTCAGCCACATCCCTGACAGGCAGCTTATGTAAAACTGGGAAGCGTTGTTCAATGCTTGATACACTGTGTGGTTTAGCTTGATACACCGTGTGACTCAGGATATATCATAGGCGCCAACTCCTATGGGCTTCGGGGGCTTTGGTCCCCCAATAAAATATTTGATTGGTCTGCCCCCCCCCAAAGTTGATGGGCATTGCCATTCAAAGGGTGTGGGTGCACTACATCATGTGATCAATTAAGTGGGACAGGACTTACCTAAGCCCCCCACCCCCAATAGTTTATTCAGGTTGGCACCCCTGAGATGGGTTCTGAAAGACACAAACAATGGCGCTGTGCTAACAAGAAGTGAAAGGTTGCTTGTATGAGAGCTCTTTCATCATCACACATTCATGTTTACTGAGTGCAAAAGTCTTTTTACATTAAGGAATTCCAGTTGTAGACTTGTTTTGCTGGGTATTATTGTTCATTTTTGCTAATTCAGTCTGAAGGTTGCTAATGCATGAGGAATTTATCAAATTAAATTAATAGGGTGTATCGTATCAACACTTCACAGAGCTTCTTGCATGCCAGTGATGGAAGAACTCGTGCAATGGGGGTGGGGAGAAACTAATGAGTGTTAGGTTCATAGAGATCCCTGATGAAGGGACAATCCATGCATATATGCACATGTACACACACCTACCAACCGTAAGAAGAAGAAAACACACATTGCTTTTCATCCGTGTTGTTGCAGGTATGTTTGTTCGAGTGTGCTCTACATTTAAATTCGACAGCAAGAAGATTCAAATGGCACCAGTAAAGCAAAACAGCACAATTTATTCTGCTTCTAAGATGGAGGTGCTCCGAGAATTTGGAATCTTATGTAAACAAACAAACAAATGTCATGAGTACAATCGCATGGAAATGTGGTTTGTGCTAGCCAGTTGTTTTAAAGAGGCATGCAGTAATAGGGTCAAAGAGACTGGCTGATCAAAACTATTTTGCTTTGTTCTGACCAGAGTAGCACTTGCTTCTGAGTAAACAGACATAAAAGCACCAGCCCTGGCTTCAAATGCTGGCTCGTCCTCCTTGTATCCTCCAGGCCCAGTATACCTGAAGGAGCGTCTCCACCCCCTTCGTTCTGCCCGGACACTGAGGTCCAGTTCTGAGGGCCTTCTGGTGGTTCCCTCACTGTGAGAAGTGAGGTTACAGGGAACCAGGCAGAGGGCCTTCTCGGTAGTGGCATCTGCCCTGTGGAACCCCCTCCCATCAGATGTCAAAGAGATCAACAACTATATGACATTTAGAAGACATGTGAAGGCAGCCCCATTTAGGGAAGTTTTTAATGACTGATGTTTTAATGTATTTTTAATCTTTTGTTGGAAGCCGCCCAGAGTGGCTGGGGAAACCCAGCCAGATGGCTGGGGTAGAAATAAATTATTATTATTATTATTATTATTATTATTATTATTATTATTATTATTATTATTGCAGAACATGGCACCAAAAGACACACACCTCAATTTTCATCAGAGGAATGTTGGAGGTTGTGCAACATATCTTAGCCCATTGTCATAGATACGGCTGGAATTTTTTTCTGGTAACTGTGGCAATGTATAGCTGACGTATAAAACGGAAATACTTTTCTAAATATTTTGTTTCAACAAGCCTGTAGTTAATGTATTTTGCTTATCTGATCTGCATGGTCTGTGCTTATCAAGAGAGCTTGTAAAACGTAATTCAGTTATAGAGCCTGCTTCGAGCAATATAAATAGTCATCGTTTGTGGAATCGAAAAGTGAGCAGCAATAAGATACACATTCTTTGGGGACATATTGGATTCAGAAAGTGGAGATATTATCTTTCTTACAGCTACTAAATATAAAAAGTAGGCTTTTAACAAAATGATCCAAAGGGGAGAACAAAGGCAAGAGAGTTGCTAAATGGTAAAAACTCAATGTCTGCTAAGGAATGTTCCCTGCATAGCACTCTGCCTTTTCACACTGCTTTATAATGTAGTTATGAAGAATGAAACTTGCAGAATTTCATGTGCAAATTTTGTGAGGCATGTGATGATTCAATTTTTCAAGAAGCGTTGGGTTGTAATACCGAGAGGAAATAACATCCAAAATGAAAAGACCTGGCAGGTAAAAATAAAAATAAACCAACAAACCATTAGGTGAAGCATTCAGGTGGGGTGGGGGGAAAGGTGGATTGTTAGCCATGAGACCAGAATAAGCTCTTTCTAAAAATAATGAAAGTCTGAGGCACAAAGAACAAAGATTCATCTGGTAATGGATATGGATATGCCAAACCAGCACCTGATTTTGCAGATGCTTCTTTTGTGAACACTGGAGTGAGGAGTGGGTGTGGTGGGAGCTGGACCAACATCTTCTGATGCTGCTAGCAATCTTCTCAGAAGGAGAGAGGGGTCCAACTGTAAGGCAATTGAGGAAGAACACTGGAGACATGGATATGCCTGAACTGTGGGACAATAAAAGAAACACAGGCATGGCTGTGTACACCAAGACAGAGGGATGGTAGCAAGGAATGGAGGGAAACATAGCAAGCAAAGTAGAACCAACAGCCTCTCATAACTGAGGATGAAAGAGGAGACAAAGGTGAGAAAAGTGGTGTGTGAAAGTAAGAGTGGAGGACAGCATAAGGGGAGAGTAAGGCACCACCTGCACTATAATTTAAATCACTATCATACCACTTTAAATAGTAATAGCTTCTCCCAAATAATCCTGAGAACTGTAGTGTGTTAATGGAACTGAGAATAGTGAGGGGGCCCCTGTTCCCCTCACAGAGCTACAATTCTCTGAGTGGTTTAACCAGTTTAATCAGTCTCTCTTCCCACAGGGAACTCTGGGAATTGTACCTCTGTAAGAGGAAATAGTCTAGGGCTTGCCGATCGAAAGGTTGTGGTTCGAATCCCCACGGCGGGGTGCGCTCCCGTTGTTCGGTCCCAGCGCCTGCCAACCTAGCAGTTCGAAAGCACCCCCGGGTGCAAGTAGATAAATAGGGACCGCTTACCAGCGGGAAGGTAAACGGCGTTCCGTGTGCTGCGCTGGCTCAGCCAGATCTGTGGCCTGTGCCAGCCAGATCTGTGTAGGGATTGCAGGGGGGTGCAGCATCCGGAGGTGCCACCATGGTTTGGCTACTGGATGGTATCTGTAATTCATCTGTGGAGAGGGTCTGGGTTTGGGTCTGGTGTGGTTGATTGTTGATGGCGTTCTGTGTGCCTCTGGATCTGGTGTCAGATTTTGTGGGGAGGGCTAATTTCCAGATGTCTGGCAAGCGGGATGTGTCGTCACGCTTGTTCATGTTGTGAGGGTGTTTCTCTATCTCGATGGCTTCCATGATTATTCTCTTGTGGTGATGTTCCATGTTAAAGAGCAATTTGGAATCTGCAAAATTAATTTCGTGTCCTGTTTCTTTCATGTGTTGGAAAAGAGAGGAAGTTTTTTCTTCTTTTTTGACGGCATTCTTGTGTTCTGCGATACGTGCATTTATTCGTCTGTTTGTTTGTCCAATGTACGTGGCTGGGCAGACTTTGCAGGGTATTTCATAGACCCCTTGGTTTTCCAACTGGAAAAAACCTGATGGCTCCCTAGGACACACTATCTACCGGAAAAAAACACACACCAACCGCTACTTACATGCACAATCACACCACCACCCTGCACAAATAAACTCCGTAGCCAAGACTCTCATCTCCAGAACCAAACGCCTGGCTGACGAAGACCACTTGACAACTGAGTTACAGAATCTCTCAAATGTGTTAATTGCCAATGGATACCAGCAAAACAGGGTTACGAAGCTAATCCAAAAAGAAACACCCCCCAAAAACCAAGACACAGAAGAAAACAATGGCATGGCCCTCCTTCCTTATATCAAGGGCACTACAGATAAAATTAGCAAAATCCTCCATAAACACAATATCAAAACAGCCTTTTGCACCAACCAAAAAATAGCCAATATCCTCAGAAACCCCAAGGATAAAATCCAGTTGGAAAACCAAGGGGTCTATGAAATACCCTGCAAAGTCTGCCCAGCCACGTACATTGGACAAACAAACAGACGAATAAATGCACGTATCGCAGAACACAAGAATGCCGTCAAAAAAGAAGAAAAAACTTCCTCTCTTTTCCAACACATGAAAGAAACAGGACACGAAATTAATTTTGCAGATTCCAAATTGCTCTTTAACATGGAACATCACCACAAGAGAATAATCATGGAAGCCATCGAGATAGAGAAACACCCTCACAACATGAACAAGCGTGACGACACATCCCGCTTGCCAGACATCTGGAAATTAGCCCTCCCCACAAAATCTGACACCAGATCCAGAGGCACACAGAACGCCATCAACAATCAACCACACCAGACCCAAACCCAGACCCTCTCCACAGATGAATTACAGATACCATCCAGTAGCCAAACCATGGTGGCACCTCCGGATGCTGCACCCCCCTGCAATCCCTACACAGATCTGGCTGGCACAGGCCACAAAACCACAGCTCGCCCCTATACACGAAGCCAAGCCAGAGCACAACCAAATGCAGTACAGCCATCTTCTCAAAAAAACTCTTCACAAAGTTCAAGAGTTCAAGACACAAAGGCTTGAGAAACTAATCCACACCTAATGACCCACCTAAGTGGGATTCAGGATATCGCTCAAGAAATCACTCAAGATATCCCTCAAGTAATTAAGGAACAAAAGAAGAAAAGGCACACTAGCCTGGGAACCTCCTCTCTGCCCAAAACATTGGAGGCTATACACCACACCTTCAACAGTATTTATAGGAACTCAAACACTGAGATCCTGCTCTGTTCCAGTAACAAGAAGCCGAAAACACCAGCCTGAAGATGACGAGTGAGACCTCGTCGAAACGTCGCCTAGACACCCCAACTTTTACACGGGAAGACACCCGAGGACACCAAAACCTGCATATATATATATATATATATATATATATATATATATATATATATATATATTATTTATAAGATTTTGGTAAGAGAAATTAAGAATTTATGTTGTTGTGAAAAACAGGACTTCAAGTCAGTAGGTTGTATCTGCCAACTTTAAAATGATTTTTACACTCATCGACATTTTTTCTTGTTATTACATTAGTTGCAAAAATCCCGCAAGTAGCCATTTTCTGAATGTTGTAATTTTCAGAATATCAAAAACATGAGCATCATAGCCAGTAATTACAATCAAGTCAAGCGCTGAACAAATAATCCCAGGTAGCAGAGGAATTTATGCTAATAAGAGTACTTGAAGCAGTCCTTTCAGGTTAAAAACAGTGATATTACAGGCAAGTATCCAAAGGAAAGCCAGCAGACTAGTGTAAGAGAACTAGTCATCAACAAAGAAAAGCTGTGCCTCTGTCTGCAAGTCCATCTATCCAAAACCCACAGAATTTGTGCTCCTGTAAATGCTAGATTTAGAATTCACTAGGGACATGCAATGCGCCTTGCCTGCTGAGCAAATTTTCTAGCCTTATCTTATCATAGCTCTTTGTTGTTGCTTTTTAGGTTAGTATAGTTCACTTATTATTTGTGCTCTGCTTATCTATTCAAACAATAGCTGAAACAAGCTTACAATAAAAAATAATATAAAACTGTCGTATCTTGAGCAGAGGAATAGTGGGAGACTTTTACTAACAGAAAAAAGGCTGTTTTGAAAAGAGCTGCCTTTACAAGCTTATCTGACACATTTTAACAAGTGAAGCTCCAGATAGTTATGTCCACCATCTTTTGTTTTCCAGAATGCTGTGCCTCTGGTCCCAAGTGGGGTTGAGGGAAACAAAGATGGTAGCTCAACAACTTTCAGGGTCTCCTGGTTTTTACTTTTTGAAATATGGCAACCCTATTTAGAACAGGCAATACAAGCTCATCTGCCATCTTCTATATTGAATCTGCCTGGCTCTGCAGGTGCCTAGAATGGATGTATGCAAAGCAGAAACTGCCCTGGTGACTCCTAGAACACATCACAAGGAGGAAAACAAAATAAAACCTCCACATAATATATCATTTAAAATGATAGTTAAAACATCCAAAGGCAGTGGTATGAAAACTTCAGCAAAACATCATGAAAAGTAACAGAGGTCACTGATTAAAGGCTAGGTTTTTTGTGGGGAGGGAAGGATATTTATCATCTCCTGAAAGATGATCAGATATGGGCATGACATCCTGCTTTGCCTCTGAGATCACCACAGACTCTTCATTTTCACACTTCCTAGGCACATTAGATGGGACTTCACAATTATTTTTGGGTCAAGGCTTAGAGTTGAGAGATTTGTCCTGGCTGAAATGAAGATGCTGGTTTGAAAGCAGAGAGGCTTTTGGAGAGAGAGAGATAGAGATAGAGATAGAGAGAGAGAGAGAGAGAGAGAGAGAGAGAGAGAGAGAGATGAGCTAGAAAACTAATGGAGGAAAACAAAACAAATTCTTAATGCAAGGTTTTGTTCCCTGGATTGCTTGTTCTGCCCCAATAATGCACAGTCTGCATGGCGTTAAATTGTACTGTCGTATGTTTTGCTGCATTGTGATTGTGTGTGTAATTTTGCGTGTTCAGACCCAGAGACCTCCCTCCTAAATAAAGACACATTTGACTCAAATTTTAGTTTTGGTTTTTGGCAGAATTTATGCCACAACTTTATTGATTACAGAAAAGTGTGTGGTTGCATAGTCTCTGGTTAGACTAGCTCCCTGCCATGCAGATAGCGCTGACCCAGAACTCTATCATAGGTCAGCCAAAGGTGAACACCTGAGGAAGGTGAAAAGCCTGGGAGCAGACTCTATTCACTCCCCAGATGCTCCCCTGGACTCAGGCACGGGCACAACCCCTTTCCGGGGGTTGGCCAAACCAAGTTGAGTCCCTGGATTCCTTTAATGGAATACCCTTCACGTAGGGATGGCAAGACCATTCTTCCATCCCTATCACCTGAACCAGAGCCTATCCACAACTTTACAAGTTGTGACGAATTGCTACATGGCAGGCAAAACCCAAATGGCAACAGCCAATCAGCCAAGTGGGAAAATTCCTGCCCTGCCCCTGTCCCAACGACAGACGACGCACAATGGCATAGCAAGGTCAATTGCAAACGGCCCTAAAATTAGGGAGAGGTGGGTGGGTGTTCCGATGCATAAGCCGAAAAAGGGAGCTTTGGGTCATGTGCATGGGTTTATATAGATCCGTTTAGACTGCAACCCCATTGGCCAGATTAAAACCCAGCATCGAGGGACCTACCAATTGGGTGTTGTGGCTATCCAATGGACCCACCCATAACCAAGAGGTCAGTCACCACAACACATGCCCTCTTTTAGGGAGGAAACTATTTATTTTAGCTTTTCTCAATGAACAAAAGTTTCTGTTGAAGATACAGAAGTTCTGTATCTTGAAGCTAGGACGTACATAGCTCAGTTGATAGAAAATGAGACTCTTAATTGCAGGGTTGTGGGTCCGAGCCCCACATTTAGCAAAACATTCTTGCATTGCAGGGGAGATGGACCCCTAGATGACCCTTGTGGTCCCTTCCAACTTTGTGATTCTAAGTTTTAGGGGTGGGAAGAGAGAGACCATGGTATATGAAGAAATGTTTTTTAACCAAGTTTGATCATACTTCTGTAACTAAAAGCTGAGTTCAATTGCTAAGGTAAGATCAATAGCGAAACTCAGTTAAAAATATTTCTTCCTCAAAGCTGAAATTAGCTGTCAGTGTTGTGAATAACTTGTGTATAGACATAAAAGCAGGTGCTATAGTGGTAAAATGTTACCACCATTGAAACTAGTGTGACTATATTATGCACTAGAATATATGAGTTAGGGTTAGGGAAAGGATCTTTCAAGGAAATTTGCAGTGGTCTATTTTTTCCTGTTTCTCATGGCCTATTCTTTCAGTCAAGTCTACATTGTGCAACAGGTCAGATTCTTGTGCAATGTATAGGTTTCTTCTCCTTCTTCTAGAATGCTGGGATTCTTTGCTTTATAGAAAAACGAGGGGTTTCTGAGCTAAAGGACATAATCAACAATGCATTGCTGAAGATCTAAATATTGACAGGTTCACTGTGCCTTCAGCATGTGGTGCCACACTCCAATACACAAGATGCAACACTGAATTTTGTCTAAGTCCATTTGCCCTTCTCAGGCTTTGCGGGCAGGCACCGGGTCTCCCCTGTGAATTGGCCTATAGCAGGCCGGATTGTCTTCCTGACACTGATTGGTCCAATGGTGGCAGGAATTCAGGGAGCATTCCCCTGGGTGTGCTGCCCATCTTCCAGAGGAAGATTAAATATCTGGGCTGCGGTGCCTTTCGGCCTCATGCTCGCTGCACCGGTTCTCCTACCCACCTTCCCTTAGTTCAGGGTTTGTTTGGGGTTTTTTCTGCGGATGGTACATCCTAGCTACAGACAATGTCAGCCGCTGGATTAAGGGGTTGGGCAGGAATTTTTCCCATCTGGCAAATTGGCTCTGCCATTCGGGTTTTCACCTACCTCATAGCAATCATCACAACTTTGTAAAGCGGATAGGCATCGGGTAAGCCTAGTCTTGGTTGGAGGGGAGGCTGTAGCCTCCACCTGCCCCTCCATGAGAAAGGTTATCCTGTTAAAAGGATCTGGGAGGAGTGGCTCTGTCCACCCAGATGGGGGCTAGGGCCATACCACTCCTCCAGTGGGGACCACTTGGGGGAACACCCTGATTCGCCATAGGTCATATGGTGCCTCCCAGCTTCACCCTTAGAAACACTCCCAGTGGACGGGTGGGAGTGACATGCACAGTTGCTTACCTCTATGTCTATGGTCAAACCAATAAAGTTGTGGCCTTAATTGATCCCAAAACCCAATATGCCATGTCTTGTCTGGTTATTTGCATTTTAGGGAACAGGGTGGTCATGGGGCCTTTCCACACAAAGCAAAATTTGCCATTCTTCCTATGGAGAACCATCTGAGAAATTTTGGAATAAGCCAAAAGGCTAGTAATAAGATTAGTCAAATTTCTCCAATGGATTTCATGCATCTAATGAAATTTACAGATACTAAAGAAATCTCCCCAGATACTAAAGAACTCTCCCCAGAACTAAGGCAAATTTGGAGTTCCTGCTTGAGCAGACTTGAAAAGAAAGAAAGAAAGAAGTTTACTAATAAACATATACACTACAAGTGCAGACTCATGCTTCATAGTCACAGGGACTTTGCATTCAGCTTGAGCCAAAACATTTATATTGTTTCAGGAGTATGCAGTTATCAACATCACTCTGATAAGTCTTTAACTTATCACAATATGTTCCCACTGAGCCATTTGCCAATCTCTAACACTTTGTTATCGCCATTAATTATTTGATTGTCTCCCTCTTGTGAAATATCACCTTTCTGTTTGTATAAGCTCAACACTCCACTCGCTTCATTGCTCTCTTTATAGTCATGTTGCATACATAGCTGGAGTAAATAATCCATTGTTTTAATCAAAAGGCTATTAAGCCTCCTGCAATGGCAGCAAGTTCATGGAGCATGTCAGAGGACTAAGCAAGCCTGCAGATCTTCTCCAAGAATTTAATTTGTACTTCTGTGAAGTTCTGAGTAGACATCAGTGCGATCATTTTCTCTCCAGGGGTGTATTAAGGAAATATATGTGTCATGGGAGTTTGCGTTAATTGTTTCCCAGAGGAGATGCAGGCAAGTCATTAAATTCTGTGGAGTTTCTAATGTCACTCTTAATTTGATCAAGTATTATGGGATCTTTGAGGAAATCAGTATTTAGTGTTCAGCAAGGCTGAATTGAGAGTTGATGTTTTTGGTGCATAGGTTTTACGAAATTACTTCGAGGATTATTGCAGTAAATCATTGAAACTGTCATCAGTAGCACATGATCATCATTTGGAAAAGTCAGGTTGACATAATAAGATGAATAAGAAGACAACGTTCTCAGTGCCGTGAAACATATCGTGTAGATTCCATCTGCCATGCATTGCACTGAGAATAATACTGTGCTGACTACAGCACTGTGAAATGTAGAGCTTTTGTAGCAAAAACCACAGCATATCATGCAGGTTAAGCAAATCTGATCATTTCCTTCTGCAATGAATGGGTGTGGGTGTGTGGGATGGAATTAACATGGCAGAAGCTGGAAATATCAGGGAACAATACTGACAATCATTAATTAGTTGGTACTATTCTCAAGATGGGACGCGGGTGGCGCTGTGGGTAAAAGCCTCAGTGCCTAGGACTTGCCGATCGAAAGGTCGGTGGTTCGAATCCCCGCAGCGGGGTGCGCTCCCGTTGCTCGGTCCCAGCGCCTGCCAACCTAGCAGTTCGAAAGCACCTCCGGGGGCAAGTAGATAAATAGGGACCGCTTACTAGCGGGAAGGTAAACGGCGTTTCCGTGTGTGGCTCTGGCTCGCCAGATGCAGCTTGTCACGCTGGCCACGTGACCCGGAAGTGTCTGCGGACAGCGCTGGCCCCCGGCCTATAGAGTGAGATGGGCGCACAACCCTAGAGTCTGGCAAGACTGGCCCGTATGGGCAGGGGTACCTTTACCTTTATTCTCAAGATCTCTCATGAATGGGCAGCTCAACACTAGCACTTGAAGGAGAAACCAGGGTCCAGTTCCTACTAAGGTGATTAACCTGCTGGGCTGAATTGTTTCCCATTGCAGGTTGACTAAATGCTGGATTTCATGAATCTATGTTAGTCATGTTCATTAACATCAATGGCCCTACTCTGAGTAGGACTTAATTGAATGCCACTAGAAATGAGGGCAGCTTCAGCAGAAATATTCATCCATGTAAGCCCTCTATGAAGCTGGGTTTCTAGTTCAGGAGAACACCATTGCTCCAAATTGGAAGCCCAAAATCTGGGATAAATTTCAGTTGACATAGAATTGGTGGCATCTCTAGAATTCCATGCTAAAATAACTGGGAAAATGAGCTTTGTTTTGATGACTTTAAAAATAATGTGGTAACTAGGCCTGGGAATCAACCAAGTTATAATAGATTGCAAGACACAAGACCCATCTGACAAATATTCTGACCTTGTCTGCATGCTGAAATTTGCCCCCTCCCTAGTCAGCGGATATACAAAAAGTAGATAACACAAGACACTCTCTCAGCTAATATGAAAAAGAAACTTATATCTCTTACCTCATTCCCTCACAAAGCCAGGCAGTCAGGAAAAAAATGGGTGAGTTGCATGGTAACAGATGTCAAAATTAAATGAGATTGAAAATCACAAACATCTCTTCCTGCAATTCAAGGAACATTATTCAAAGAACACAATAGAAATGGAACTAGAATGAAATTTCACCAAGTTTTTGGAGCAAATCCATGTCATCTCTGAATAGCATCTCTCTCCCATAACCTAAGACTTTGACTCTTGCTTCTTCTCTTTTGTTCTGATTGGCTGCTGTGCTCGTCATCTTGCTAGTACCCACTATTGTACATCCACTCTCTTATCATGTTATTTCTCTTGTCACTCTCTTGTCATATTTTTCAACACCTCAGTTGAGCCCTTGTTTCACTTAAACTCATTCTCCATAATTAGACTGGAAGCTCTTTCCAGGGAGGGATCTGCCTCTTTTGCTTATGTAACTTGGCAATGTACACCGAGACTGCTCTCTAAATCATTAATAACCTTTCCCTCTCTTTCACATTCATGAAAAGGGAACACTCAACATAAATGAAAGTCTGAAAAGTCAAAGCCTGAAAGAAGGAAATATGTTAACAGAGAAAACAAGAAGGAATCCAACATTGCCTGGGGACATCCATCAGGCTATGCTAGATCTCACCTCATCTACTTCTGGCCCACAAACAGGACCATCTCCTTATAGAACCATAGGGACAGATGAGATGAGACCTAGCGCACCTTAGGGAACTCTAGTGCATGGCAGCATCACCACATCCTTACATGTCTGAAATAGGAGGTGAGCATAGTATGTCCTGTGGATGTTTGGGTTTCTATACTCTGCCTATATGGTGGCAGAGGTGGTATTTTGTCTGCCCCTGGCAGAAATGTTCAGAGTTACAACAATTAATGTTAGGAAAATTGAGATGGGCACTAATTGAGCACTAAGATGGCCTTGGTAGTCCACAGGCCTGGTCTTCCTGTTATATACCTGCTGGGATTGACAAGGCATCTGACCCTCACCTGAATCTCATAGCTCTCCTGACAAGTGCTTTGGTCTGCAGCCACAGTGTGGAAATAAAGGATGAGATTGCCCACCAGATACCAGACACTTTACTATTCAAATTGGGCCCCAGTGTTTTTGTTACAATCCCCTTCTCAATTAAGTAATCAATTTTAATCTAGAATTTAAATTCTCAAAACTTTCTTATTTGTTAATTCAAGCAAGTAAACTACTGCTCTCACTTCATTACAAACAGTATTTCTACCTGCAACACACTTGAGCAAACCTGGTCCTCTTCCTTTCGCAGATATTTTGTTGCCATTTGCAACTGTATCTGCCTCTGATTAGTTATCATTTAACTCTTTGGGGAAATAATTAGCATCACACGTCATGTGCATGGAAGTTGCCGAACCAATTAACCAACTAGAAGGATGACTGTTAATAGCACCAGTTTTCATATAACTTGATATTGCTGGATAGTTCTGATGAACTGCAAAAGCATTTTTTGTTTGCTTTTTGTTGCCACCCTGGAACCTTTCTTTATTAGTGCCACTTTGTTTTGTACGATTCCTTGCAAATGAAGGAAAACAACTTTTCTGCTTGTATATGTTGATAATATAATTTTGGCTGTTGAGAACAAACAAGATTGTACAAAAACAAGATTGGGTGCAGGCATGGCCAGGACATAGGCATCTTGACTGTGACAAAGGTGACCTGTGTGCTTGCTTGCTTGCTTGCTTAACAGCTGTTGGGAACTTCAAGGTCCCTGCTCTCCCTTCTTATGGTCTTTGTACAGGCCCTGGAGACTCCAACAGAGAGCATTCTATGTCAAGAAGGAGGGCAAGTGGGCACCCTATCAAATGACAGGGCAGGAGCTACACGGAGCAGGGCCTTTTCACTGGTGGTGCCCATTGTATGCCTCGTTCTTCTCAGAGCTGCTCACTTTTGGCCTGTATTTTGGAGCTTTATAATTTAGGAAGACTTTGGAAGAACTGGTTGACAAGTCATCATTCGCTGATGGATGAGCGGATTTTATTTGCTGCTATTCTGGGCTTCTGGTGCACCAGGGTTTACACCAGTGTAATAGAGTTGGCCAGGATGCCAGAAGGGATACAATTTATGAGCTTTCTCCATTATCTGCACAGCAGGGGGTGTTCAGTCAACGGTGCAAAGGCTGAGCTGAAGCATTTCCTGCTGCTTACCTGCTTTCAGCAATAGGGGTCACTCTTTGGTAGTACCCAATTGGTTAGCTGTCAGATTTTAGAGCTCCCTATTGGTGGTTCTTAGGTAATTCACAAAATACAGAGTCCATTCATAAAACATAGTGCTCACTCATAAAGCAATAACATAAATCTCCATTGCTACATATTGGGTATATATTTCAGCGGTTGAACATACAGGTTTATGGCCATGCTCTAGTGTAGTGCTTATGTGACTGTGAATAAAAAGTGACTGGGCTCATTGTCTCAAGGTTTGCGGGGGGGGGGGGAGAGGTGACAAAACTGATTTCCAATAAGTGCCCCCCTTTATTTCCATAACAAGTCTTTGAGTCTGTACTCTGAATAGTGACACCAGTGACCTAGAAGGTGCAGGGCTTGTCAGTTCAACCCCTGCACAGTCTCATCAGGGCTGACCTTAAGGCAATTGGAGCAATTAGGCCAAATTGGGCCCCGCGTGCTGCTCCTATGGGGCCCCTCACATCAGGGCAATCTAGATGGATTTTATTTATATCTATAAGATTTTGCAGACTTTGGCTGTGCACTGGGGCCCTACAAAAAAAAATTCAATTTGCGCCCCACTGCTTCAAATTCGGCCCCACTGGCTAGCCCTGAATCTCATAGTTGCTGGGCCTGAGTTGCCCTGCCCTTGCATGAAGTCTTGGGTTTGCAATATTGGGAGGGGGGAGACTGTGGCACTAGGGAGAGGGCAGACTGGCGAGGCCCCCTAAATTTAGAGGCCCTAGGCTTCAGCCTACTTAGCCTATACATAAATCCAGCACTGTGTGCCATTACTGATTATTCTCATGGAGGAACTCCTGCTCAGCTTCCAAGGAATCCCAAGGTTCTCTGAAACCCAGTGTAAAAACCCCTGCTCTAGGGCTCTGATGCAGAACACATATAACCAGATGCTAAGTTAGGCCATACAATATCCAGTTTCGTAATCCTTTCTGTTCTGATTCAGGTCCTTGATTGAGATGGCAGATTGTTCTATAATTGGGTGTTAATTAGCAACTCATTGAACTGTAATACTCTGTACTAGTAACTGAGGTGTACTCAGAAAGGTGTGAAACCTTCACCTCCCTAAAAAGGGAAAAAAAACCCAAAGGTTTAATTTCATTCTGATGAATACAATTAGATGCTCTGAAAATTTTGGGAAATTGTTGGGCAGGTCTGGCGCTATATTAGGCAGAGAGAGGCAGCTGCCTTTATGCCAAATGTTTCGGGTAGGGTAGGGCATAAGAAGTGGCAGTGTGGGGTAGAGATGTGCACGCCACATGATCTGCCCTGTATCCTTTATGCAAGCCTTCTGCCTTCAGGTGTGGATGGATGACGCTGTTCCATCATCAACATGAAGTAACATTCAGCTGCCAGTCTAGGCATCCCCAATACTTGGAATGTGGAGATTGCCATCTTTTAAAAAAAATATATATGTTGCGATTGAAATATTTTCATGGATAATAAAGGTACATTTAATGTCTCTGTTTTCAATTCATAGAGTCCTTTCTACAGGTCAGTTACATTCAGTGTGAGATACTGCTATCATAAGCACTGTGAGGTTGTGGGGAAGAGAGATGTGTGGGATAATGATATTTCATTACAGCCCTGTTTAGGGAAGTTTTTAATGTTTGATGTTTTATCGTGTTTTTAATAGTCTGTTGGGAACCACCCAGAGTGGCTGGGGAAACCCAGCCAGATGGGCAGGGTATAAATAATAGTAATAATAGTAATAGTAATAATAGTAATAGTAATAATAATAAATTAATATTTTGCATAGTGTATGTGCAGAGTTCTGTGCCAGTGTCACATGGATAGGCTATGTATGTATGTATGTTGGCAGTGTGAGAGGTTGGAGAGCCCAGAGTGTGGTTTGTTGCATTCAGTTGATTGCAGTGAGTTTTGTGTGAGAGGGGGAGAGAGTTGTTGGGTCAAATTAGCGGTATCAATTTGAATGTTGTTGGTGGGGTTAGATCTTTGTTGGGCTGTATATGTAATAAACAGGAGCCACATCGGGGTGAAGGCATCTCTTTTGTTTGTCCCCATGCTAATTTCAATTTGTTGGTTAGCTTTTCTAGTAGGGTTGTTTCCCATACAGTTTTGTACCCATGGTCCTTGCCTCAGGTAGCAAAACGTCTTCAGCTGGTCATGGTGACCAATGGACTTCTCCTCACATCTGAACTATAGTTTATTTACAGATGAGTGAATTAAGAAGGCATTTGTCATACACTGAAATTTATCCTTTTTTAGAATTTCTACATTGGCATGGCTTCTAGGACCTGTCAGGTTCCCAATGGTTGCACAAAGTGAGTTGGGGATGGACAAGGATGGAGGGAAGCCCCACCCACTGGACTTTGCTCTCTTTTCTCACCCAGCTATGCACATGAAATGAATAGAGAACTTTAGCATGGTGGCATTGAAAGCTGCTCAGCCTTTACTCTTGACCGCCAGACCAACTTAGGCCCAATAAATTTGGCTAACTGAGCTGAAGGACAAGATGTGCCCCCTCCCTCATTCCACATATTGGAGCTGATTGGCCAGGCAGTTGAATAATAACTCAAAATAGGTGACAGGGCAGCCCAGGAACCATCATGGAACCTAAAACCCAGGAGGGTTTCACCATTTCGCCTCTTTTAATGAGAAGGCCTCCTCCTTCACCTACAAACCTGCTTCTCTGCCTACAGGGAGAGAGATTTGCGCTGCTGTGAGTCCTGGCATGCTCTCCCAGGGTCCACTGGACCACAGCCTAAGGAAGATCATTGAAGGTATAATTAGGAGAACAGCAATTTTGCAATTACTCAAGCAGCTGCTGTTACAAACAATTGTGCAAAGCTAGATAAAAGGATGGGGCTTTCTCAAAAATATCTGGCTTTATGCCTTTGAGTTTGCGCCATGCGGGGATGACAACAAATTAACATCAATCTTTAAGTGCAACTACCCTGTGGTGGCTTTCTTGTGAGGGAAGGCAGATAATGGACAGAGCTTTCTCATGATTTCAATGACATTCACTGTTGCAATCCTTGTTTAGTCTGGACTTGCTCTTATGTATTTCACAGCAGACTCACACGCTAGAATTAAGCACGTGAAGCCTTTTTTGTGTATACGCATGGCATGTAGGTAAAATGATGGGGATTTGATAGGGATGTTGTGACACTGGATTGTGGCTCTCTGCAAAAACATTCACATTAGACTGGGAACCCCACAGGGATGCTGCAAAGCTAGCCCCCCGAGTTTCTCTACATTCGCAAAAGATTGAATTGTCTCAATGGGAGCCTCTGTGAAATGGAAAACTACTAAAATGAATGTATTGCATTTGAGAATATTACTTATGCGAGATCTGCAGCTGAAAAGAGCATCTTTTGTTTGAAGGTGAGAAATTGCTTCCTTTAAATGCTCAATTAACTGCAAAGCAGTGGTTGGGGGAATTGGTCGAAGCCCCCCATCTCCATTTAATAGTCCTTTAGGAGTTTGGCCTCTTGAAGAGGCAATACTTATGAGGCTGAAGCTCAAACCAGTTTGGAAGCTACATCTTTTGCTGAGGGAATCTTTATAGTAATGCCCAGATGTGTGAGGCTTTGTAGCGCTTACTCTGTGGTTGACTTCACATCCTGTCTTCTTGAGTACGTCTTTCATGTTCAGGATTTCACATGTCTAGAAGAGTAATTTACAATAGAGGCCACCAGCATTTTTGGACCAGCAGACACATTTTGAATTTTAAGAAAGAGCTGGGGACACCAGTCACAAAATGGCGGCCATGGGGTGTGGCATAACACAATACGGCTGCTGCGGGGGCATGGCATAACACAAAATTAGAGAGAGTACAGCCACTGCTACTTCACGTCCCCTAGTCCTGAACCCCAACCTCAGACATACCAAGGGATGTCAGCTATGCCCTGCTGAAGTCGATTGTGGAGTTCACACAATATTGATTTCTTTGTCTCTCTCACACAATGATGTGTTGCTGTCCATCAGGCACAGGGAGCATTCCCCAGTACCAGGCAAATGAGTGGCGCTTTCTTAATTGTAGCTTGAATCATATTGATGTAGGAGGGATAGGGAACTTATCTGGATGCTTGGGGAAGGGAGAAATATAAAACACATCTTCCACACATGGCTACCAGTGTTCGGGTAATGGCATTTAATGAGATCTGCAGGATGAGAACACAGCTTGCAGTGAAGAGCATGCTGTTGCATATGTCAAATCGTTCCTGCACAATGCTGAAGAGGATGGGGTGGGTGGAAATGGGAGGAAAAGTTGTACCTAACAGGTTAAGTGGCTAGAAATATCTTATCAGCTCAAAAGTTACCTCTTTTTAAAGAAGCAGCCCTAAATACTGGTGTGATAACCATAGTTGATTTTAGAGGTGAAATGAATATTAGAAACTTCTTTTTTATTTGTTTACTTTTTAACTGTTGAGATGAACTGGAAGCTTTGCTGAATATGTCCATGACCTTTAAATATTATTTTCCAGAGGGCACTCAAAAGGCATGAACAATTTTCACCCAGTGGTGAGTGGGATTTGTGGAACTTTAAAAATAAAAAAGTCCATTTCTGAACATAAGTGCATAGTAGTGGGCTGAAAAAGTGTTTTAAAATAGGTTTATTTCCACATCAGCTAATGACAACACAGCAAACAGATCTGTGCAAAATAAACTAATTGCTGCGGAATTGGAAATGGTGTGGCATCTCTGGCAAAATAAATGACTGTAACTCTTATTCTCAGATGGGTCATAATTACATTCAATCTCCTTTGCATCATTTGAAATGCAATGAGGCCATAACAGTTGTGGCTGCTCTCCTGGAAATGAGGACATGTGTAAATTTTTGAATGGTTTGTTCTCATCTTAATGTTATGACTTGTTGTGTTGCTTAAATGTCTGTGTACAAAATAAGATATTATGACATAATACAAAAAGAAAAAAAAAGACGGAAGGGCAAATGAATATCAGAACCTATTGAAGCATGTCCTATATTCCTGTCTCCTATTCTTTCCTTTTTTCAATTAGTCATGGCTTAGGGGTGGGATAATGTAGGGGTGGGAAACAGTGATCCTTGTGGGAATCCCCCTCACTTTTCAGTTGTAGTGTGGTCTAAATCAAGGAATCCCAATGTATTCCCCTCTCAGGATGATTTCAGTTGCTTTAGATTTGCTGAGAGAGAAAGGGAGAGAGAGAAAAAGAGAGAGAGAATCAGCGCTTCATGGATCTCCCTATTGTGGTAGGTGCATCTAGTGCTGTGACTTAATTTTCCAAGGCAGATTTTATAGCCCCTTTCAGCGCACTAATACACTGTGGCACACAATTCTGGAATTCCTAGAGTATTCAAAAGCTCCAAAAGATTGTTATTTCTGTCCAAGAAGGTACCATAGTTATTACAACACAATAGATATTACCCTGCATTATACAAAATTGTTTAGGGCTATATTAAAGTTCAGAGGCAAGGTGAAGAAGCTCCCCCCCCCCCCTTGCCAACCCTCATTACAAATCAGCAAGTAAGCTGAATGAGTACTTTTTGGCCAGAGAGCATGTGGTCCTTAAAAGTCTCATGGATCAAACTTGGGAAGCCAAGTGGCTTCAAATTAAGTTAAATGTGTCCACTTCTGTTTACAATTCTGTCAGGCTAAAGCTCAGCAGCATTGCATACGAAGCTACCATCGTGTTGAATATGCCTGAGGAGATGGGATGGAATTCTGGACCAGACTGGACAGAGAGGAGTGAAAAATTAAAGGAGACACCAGTGTGGTCAAGACTGACCAGCAGAAGAGGGATAACTGGAGAGTGAGTAACTTGGGAAAAGGCCTGTTGAGATACATTAGTTATATGATATGTGCTGGAACCGAGGAGCTGAAATATATCTTATTATTAACCATTTAAGAATTGATTCTCAAAAAAGCCCTTTTCTTTATTGGAGTATGGAGGTTGGTTTTTGTGCTGTAGTCCCAATGAAAAGTGGAGGGCCTACACTTAAATGGGCCTACACGAGAGCCACTGTGGTGTAGTGGTTAAGAGCGGTAGACTCGTAATCTGGTGAACCGGGTTTGCGTCTCCGCTCCTCCACATGCTGCTGCTGGGTGACCTTGGGCTAGTCACACTTCTTTGAAGTCTCTCAGCCTTATTCACCTCACAGAGTGTTTGTTGTGGGGGAGGAAGGGAAAGGAGAATGTTAGCCACTTTGAGACCTTTGGGTAGTGATAAACCTGGATATCAAATCCAAACTCTTCTTCTTCTTAAACAAAAAAGTCCTGCAGAAAATGCTGCAAGTTGCACATTTGACAGGTCCCTGGTTTGCTGCCGAGAATTTATTTTTCTCAGTGGCTAAATCTTAGCCTAATACATCCACAGCTCTCTCTTGATCAGGGGTAGTAAACCTCTGGCCTGGGGGATGAATGGGGGCCTCGAGATTTATCAATGGAACCCATGGGCCACTTGCCTCACCAGGAAACACCCCTCACTTTCCCTGCTCCATGCTCTCTTATGCCTGGCTTGAATGTGTCTTTGAACTGTGATAAGGCTTCTTGCTTGTTTGAAAGGATGGAGATTGTGTGTTGAGGAGATACCTTTGAATTTTGCCTGGCTAGAATGTAGCCTGTTGTACAAAGCTAAGGGTCAGTGACCATTGCTTCAACCACTTTTGTCTTTGGCCACACCCATCACTGGCATGTGGTTCCTAGAAGCTACTCGCTAAGGGAATGTGGCCCACAGACTAAATAAATGCTCCCCGCACCTGATCTCATCCTCTAGCCAAAGATGGAAGCATAGAGATTTCTTTTTCCTTCCCACATTTTCTTGTCATGTCATGCTTTCCCCTCTTCATTAGAAGCGATGCTATGGAAAGAACAGATTTTTTTTATCCCCCAATAGAAGGACCATCAGCAGAATGTTCTCATACAACTTTCCAAGACTGCACCTGTGCTTTCTTAGTCCCCAAACTGCTTTTTAAATCAATGGAACCAGAGAGATGGATTTAATGCAGTATGTGTAGCAAGCTGGGTACAAACAAGAGGGTTTAAAAGTGCTCTTGGATGCAGGAAAGACTAAATAGCACATACAAAAATGTCTGGAGAACATTTCCATGCAGAAAACATATTCAGAAAGGTTCTTTTCTTTTCTCTCCCCCTCCCTCCCAATAAGAACACACATTGAATAGAAGAATCCCATCAGTGAGTAACACAAAAGAAAAAAAGAAACAGCAGGAGTCACAAGAGGCATAGATAAAGGAAAGACCGGAAATAATTAGGCCCAGCTAAAAGAATGTGTTAGAGATAGCAAGGGTCTAAGACTACTCTCTGAGGTATTTACTTTTAGATTTCTCCAAAGTTGAGCAGTCAATAAAGAGAGTTTGTGTGTGAACCAATAATTGCCAAGCAAGAGAGAGTAGTGGGAAGTGATCAGGAGATATGTGGCGGCTGTTTTCAATAGTGTCCGTTCACCAGTTTCATGGTGGGCGGCTCTTCAGTGATTTCCCCATATATTTCAAACTAATAAGACTCAATCTGATGTATTATAATAACTTTATGGAATATTTGCCAGAAACGAAGATAACACAGCTCTTTCCATAAATTTGAGCGCAATACGAACACAACGCTAAGCCCCCAGTGTTACCATAAAGCACCAATGCTGCAGCAAGCAAAGGCTCTAGCAGCTCAGTCAGCTGCTTGTGGCTGGAAAGCCAGACAGGATGTTTGTGACTGTTGCCATGGGAACAAAGGGGCAGTCCATTCAGTACTGAGCACCGGATGTTAGCTCAGTGTGTGTGTCATATGACCCGTACTGGAAGTACATGGGAGGAGTTTCTTCTTACTGTTGTTGAGTGCAGACATGTTTCTCTGTACTGATATAAGAGACAGAAATAAAGGATGTAAATAGATTTCTGTCTGCTTCTTTCCCCTCCCTGGGGGACACCAAAGGGGAGAGAGGAAGAACGGTGTGTTCCTCTCACACATCTGAGAAGAATCGCCGAGACCTCGCCTGCTTATCAGCAGAGTGGCGCAGCGGGGAGGTCGACAAGGAATATCTGCCGGTGCCTACGCTGTGGCACATTCCTCTGACCCAGGCAGAATTCTCCTGTTACTCCTGTTAGGGCCAGACCTGGGCCTTAGAATCATAGAATCATAGAGTTGGAATAGACCACAAGGGCCATCGAGTCCAACCCCCTGCCAAGCAGGAAACACCATCAGAGCACTCCTGACATATGGTTGTCAAGCCTCTGCTTAAAGACCTCCAAAGGCTACCACTTAACTCATGCCCAGCTAAAATTTATCTTTGTATGTATAGATGGGAATTTAGAAATAATAATTATAATCTAAATAGAAACACAATACAGCTCAGCATAGCGGGGAAGACTGCAACCTGTGTGCAGCTCAATCTGCTTCCCATGCCAATTTGTTGATGGCAACTTCAAGGTTCCCCCTCTACCTTCTTATGACTCTTTATTGTTCAACCAGATTTGGACCGGATAGACTTTCAAACGTAGAACTGTAGGGTAGAACTCATAGCTACCCTAGCCTTGAGTAGCCTTCAAATAAAGATGTGGGATACAGATTTTTCAACCCAACCTCCTTTCCGTCCTTTGCTGGAGTTGAAGCCTTGAACTAGTGTGAGAAATGAGGAACAGAGAGTAGTATATGGAGCATACTATGTTGATCAGGCAATGGCTGAAGACCAGATTCCTAGTACTTATATCAGTCTGGTCTGGAGCCATCCTATTGAATGCCATACACAGAAACTGATTACTTAAATCCCTATTACTCTCTGTGCTCAATGGAAAGTCTAAGGATTCACATTTCCAGGGAGATCACTAGGCTCAGTCCCAGCCATGGTCCACAAGATGTCCAGTTCAAGTAGCAGATTCCCCTACAGCTTCCTTGATCTTCAGATCTCAAACATTTACCTACCCCATGATGAAACTTCTCTTGGTTTGAAAGAAGAGAAATAATATATTAGCATGTTTTCCACAAGGGCAGGCATTGTATTGATAAATAATTAAAGATGAATATCTTTCACAGTTATTAATCATCATTAGCATGAGAAACGCCAGACAAAAACCTGGTGCATAGTTGGGAAGAAATAATGAACTGAACAATCTCTCATGGGTAATGCTGTTCAAAAAGATCAAATATTACTCCTACATGCATATAATGGATATAGGAAAAATGCTAGTGTTCTGTTACCTACCTGTGGTGAGGATTAAAATTACTGTCCAGTGGCCAACTCGAGAGAATAAGATCAACTTTTTCAAAAGGAAAAGTGTTTTACTATTACTCTCCAGGGCAAAATAAAACACTTTTTTATTTTATTCAAATATCATGTCTTCAGGCCTTCCAGATTTATTTTCTTATTGATTAGCAACTGTAATTCTTTTGCTTACTTAGCTACAGAGCCCCTGGTGAGTATTACCAGAGTGTATGCTTCCTGCTCTTCAGTAATGAGAACCTGCTTTCTTGCCTGTTATGGAGTGAAAAATATTCAAGTGCCTTCATCTCTGCTTCCACACAGTGACTGGGTGCTCATGCCATGGTTTAGGGTGGGTTAGGTTTATTTATGACTCAAAAGTAATGCTTGATGCTTAAAAAAAAAAAAATCCAAGGAAGATGAAACCTGCATCAGGAATAAGAGTACAGACATTTAAAATATATTTTGGGGTATTTTGACAAATTCTTTCATTATTTCCTGAAGAATAGAAGAGCCTTGCTAGAACAGGTAAAAAGTGCAGGTTCCAAGTGAAAAGATAGGTCTTTATCGAAATACAAATATGCATAGTGACAGCCTCAGAAATAAGGAGGAGGCTGCAAAGAACCACATCCACAGCAATGTTTTTAATATAATTCCAAATTGCACATGTCATTTCTATTAATCAATCAAAGGATCACAGCAATCTTAATAGTTGCAAACCTGATGTCATCATCCTGAACCAATCAAAAATCATTTGGTTCTTCAGATTGGCCCTCATTGTAATATCATGTGATTACATATAACCATTTTTTGTTGTCTTTCTTTATTTGACTAATTTTCCTGTTCATTAAAAGGCTTCCAATGTCCTCTTTCATGTGTCTACAAAACAATTCAAGATTAATCACAATTGCCATGCCTAGCTGATTTCATTTTCAGGCATACCACAGCCACCATAGATTCTAACAGTTTATTCTTTTCAGTATTCTGCAACGGCCATTCATTATGTACAGTACCTAAAAGCAGCTAGTTCTGTACTGTAAAAGGCAGGTACAGGACCTTTGAGTTTAGATAGGCCACAGACTCAAAAGAAAATGGAAAAATGTAAAATACAGTTTTATGAAATTATTATTTTCTCCAACACCAACTCCCACCAACCCCAGCCAACAGGGCAATGGTCAGGAATCATGGGAGTTGCAGTCTGACATTAGGAGGACCACATCTCTCTCCTTTTCCTATCTAGTCCAGCATTCTGCTATAGGCAAATGTTAGGGTTTCAGTGACTTCCATTCTCGTTTCAGTAAGTCTTTCTTAGAAATGAGTCAACATGTTGCTGAATTCAGCTTGGTTTATTATTCATACCTCAGTTCTATAGGTAAGAAAAGCAGAGTACATGTGAACATATATAACAGTCCCAGTTTAAAACGGTTAAAATGATTAAAGCAGACATCAAGGAGGACTTCAAAGTCAGCAGCAATGGATTGAAAACCTAGATCATACTCTCAAAGCAGCCTGAAAGGAAAAGGTCTTCATAAGTCACCTGAAAACAGATAAGGTGGGGGCATAATAGAGCTCCACCAGGAGGGATTTCCATTGTCTTGGTGCTGTCACTGAAAAGGCCCTGTCCTTTATACCTGGCTGTCTAAACTCACAGGCAGATGGGACAGACAGCAGGGCCTCAGCCACTGTTGGTAAAGCCCAGGCAAATTCATATGGCAGTAGGGAGTTTATCATGGATTTTCACCTACAGTAAAGTCTGAGGTGAATCTGGTGAATCTGAACATTTTCAGGGGGGGGGGGGATTAAAGATTTTATTAAGCCTACAGATATTTACTGAGGAATGATAGAAGGGGGAGCAGAATATTCCCAGCATGATGCTTCCCGTTGGACAAAATGGATGGCAAAGGCCCCAAGTGAGTTTGCACAGCCATCCTTTAAATCTGCTTCTTGTAAGATGCAAAGCTGTTTTAAGAGCCTCGGGAGGCCTTGGGTAGCTATTAGAACTAGAGGACCATGTGCTTGAAATAAATCAGTTGGGTTTTGTTTTCTCAACACGTGGTTTGAGTTCCTCTTTCTGCCTGTCTGCCATCAGCAGACAGTTAACTTCTCCCAGCACTGAACGTCCTTTGTTTTTTTGTGCTCGAAATAATAATAGGAAGACCTGTGAAAATTCAAGGCAAACAGTGTGCTCTTTTTGGACGCGAATGTGAGGTGAAATCTCACTGTGGCTTTCTGGGTGCTAAGGAAGCCAAAATCCCTCCAACCCTTTGAATTAATATGAGCAGAGAACTTTCATTTTTCTTCATTGCTGACTGGTATATTAAAGCAAGAAGATTCTAGGTTAACCAAAACAGTGTGGAAAGGCTACATGGTGTGCTATAACATTTTTTTTTTTGACAATAATATTTATTAATTTTAATAGACATAACAAAAGAGAAAATATGCAACAACACAATAGAGAAATGAAAAAAGAAGAAAAAAGAATAACAAACTTAAAATACCTAAACAGAAAAAAAGAAACTCAATTAATTAATTAAAATCCATTTTCATAAACATTTTAGTTGACTTCCTCTAATCTCCTCCATCTGAATTTCCTCTTAATTTGAATGTAGCAGTTTCCAATATCATTATTTCATAAAACAATATTACAGTCGTATTCCAATTTCTTTACCTTTCTTATAGTACATTTTCTTATTTATATATTTAAGTCTAATTTAATCCTAGGCCTGATTGGTTCTTTCAAGTGGTTACATTTCTTTAATATTAGAATATTTGTTCAAATAGTCTTTAAATTTATTCCAGTCTTCTTGGTAGTCCTCTTCTTTCTGGTCGCGGATTCTCCCGGTGAGATCAGCCAACTCCATAAATTCCATTATAACAATTAATATTTTTAAGATTAATATTTATAAGAAGATCATAACTGTGCACATTATAGCTGATACTGTTTTGTGCTCTCCATTTCTTAAAGTTGTTTTAAAATGTTTTTATATTGTGAAACCCATCCTGGGACCTTAGGTTGAAGGGTGGGAAGCAAACAAACAAACAAACAAACAAACAAACAAACAAACAAACAAACATGTTGGTAAGTGCCTAATCCCCTAAAGCTGGTTCCCTCCTTTCTTTTGTAAAATTTCACATCAAACAGATGTCATATGATATGGCTCATAGAATAACATCCAAACATTCAGAAAGGGGAAATCCAGGAAATTGCCCCCCCACCAAAGATACCCCACCTCTGACTCATAAGTACCCAGCTGAGAATGTCAAATGCATTTATTGTTCCCATTTCTAACAATTGTGATAGTTTGGCCACCTTGTCTGCAATTCCCATTTTGCAGTAAAGCTCCATGTATAATTTCTTTCATCATGCTCTATGTCTTAATGACAAATTGCAGCCACTTTGAAACAATCCTGGCTGACAGTGGAAGTGGCTACTGAATCTTAATAATCAATTTTTAGGAATCCATTATCATTGCTACTGCCAAGATGAGAGAAATGTCACACCAGCATATGTCTGAAAACTACAGTGGTTAAACAAGTCTGCTACTGGTGGAATGGTCCAGTCTAGTTCCATCATCTATAAGCTTGAGAATGTCTCATGGATCCTTTGGTTCATTCCTTTCTAAGATCTATTCTCCTCCAGGGGAAGCCCTGCAGCCCTGACTATCATTAGTATACTTTCTAACAAATATATACCGCCTCAGTTCTCATGCCCAGAGGATATTGAGATATGAGACAGCAAACATGTTCTGGGTCAGGCACTCAAGCAACAGCATGATTTGAATCTGGGTCTTCTATGTCTTAGCCTAATAGCCTTGATCATTACACCACAGTGGTTCTGGATTTCAGACTGACAGTACATGAAAATCTATTGGAAACAGGCAGGAGCTATGGTATTCTAAACTTGATAGCTGATACCTTCTTATGCAAGTTCAAATTAGAGGCACACTCAGAGATGTCATTGTTAGACACCCCCCAAGGCCCACATCCATCTGGAGCTCACTGCCAATCCCCGGAGCTACCAGTTTCTCTTCCTTCCACTACCTTCACCTGCCTTTTCCAAGGCTAGATCTACACAGCTATAAAAAACAAAACACTCTGAAAACATTCTGAAAACAGCCGTGTTAAAGCTCACAATGAAAAATTTCACTGAGTTGTGATTTCAGCTCTACGGTGCCATCTGATTTCACAGTGTTGTAACACATTTATAATGTTGTAATTTGACTAATATAGCTGAGTCCCAAGTGACTAAGCAGTGGGAGGATCAAGAAGAAAGAGCAGTAACCTCTACAGGCCTTGGGTTTTTTTTAATCTCTGGCATTGGGCAGACTGAGCATAGAGAGAGGGGAAAGTGAATGGGCAGTGGCAACAGCTGCAATGTGGAGGAGCTGGAAGGACCACTCTAAGAAGAGGACCCAGTGATAGCACTAATTTTGGTAGATTTTGAAGACACATCATTTTCTGCTGCATGGGGTGTTAGGAAGGGTTAGTACCTCTGGTGGGGGACACGTTGTGTTCCTTCTGAGGTCGTTTGTCCATCTTTGGTTGCCACCCTGCATTCAGTTGTCACCTAATCTCACCTTATCCCTCATCTGTGGCTCTTAGAATCTGTCAGTGTGCGACAACGGCCACACCCTGGGAATGGCTTCGATTAGCCGGCTAAACCAGGTGGGGGGAACTGAGGGGCCTCAAACCCTCCAATAGTTTGTAACTTCTCCTGCATGTGAAGACAGGCACCAGTGGACAGGACCAATAGTGAGTGTGGTGGTCCCGGGGGGTGGTTACCGTGGGGCGAGGTCCAGGACCTGAGTCGAGGGTCGGCGGACAGTCCTCCACAGGCGAAGTGGGGTCCAAAGCGAGGAGCCAGGCAAGGACAGGAACTCTGGAGGAACAGGACTGGGTGCTGGCCGAAACAGCTCTTCAACGACGTTGCTCCCACAACCTGGGACCGGGCTGACTGGCCTTTATCTTCTCTGAGGCCAGGGGCGGTCCTGGCCCCCAGGAGACCCGCCTCTCCTGGCCTTAAGGCGAGCACTCCTCCTGGGAGAAACCAGTTCCCTCCGCCTCTCTGCCCTGAGCCTCTGCAGCTCAGGAGAGGCTGGAGGGTTACTGGACCCAGGGGGAGATTCACCTTCCCCTGACAGAGCTGGGAGAGGCGCACCTGTAGGCACTGTGTCCTCAACCCCCTCCGGAGCCAGAGTGGATTCACCTGGTGCCTGCTCCTGAGGATCCGGCACAGGTGCAGGCACTTCAGAATCAAGGCCCTGCCCCAGTTCAGCCGGCCCTGGAGGCGGGGACTCCTGTGCAGGCTGGGATTCCTCCGGTTCAGCCTCTGAATCGGATTCCCAGGCCATCACAGTGGGTCTGATGATCAAGAAGGCAGTTTCTGCATGTGCTGTAGAGGAAGGTGAGGGGCAGATAGGGCTCATCAACCTGGGAAGGTAGCCCATCTAGGAGAAGGAAAACCCTGGTCCTAAACCTCCACTGCCTTGCAGGATATCTTCAGGAGAAGAAAGGCTAAGAAGTAAACCCTACAAAAATCAGGAATAGAGTCCCTATATTGGCTGGATGGTGCTTTGTACACCTCCATTTGGCAGTTCCTGCAGCCAAGCTGGTCCCAAGCATATTGCTCTGCTTTCCTTTGGATCAACCTCTGTCCAGGCTTGTGCCCTGGGGAGGTCATTTTTGTGCACAGCGGTTTGAGTTCACCCCCAGAAGTGCACTCTATTGTCTCTCAAAACAGATGGGTGCCAACAACAACAATTCATGATTAGCTGCTGGTTCTAGAGATGAAACATTTTTGATCAAAGGTCGATGGTGGTCCATGAGGTTCATTCACATGGTTCATGGCGACAGCTCTGTGCAACAGCAGCATAACTATGTTTGTGAGAGAAGAATGGCGGCTGAACTAGCTGCTCTGTCATCATTAGAACCTGATGCTCTGCCTGGAAGGTGAGTGCGGCAGATCAGAAGTAACTGTGGCTGGTAACAAAATGGGGGAAGGCCATGAGAGGGTGACAAAGCATTTGAAAGGAGTGAAGAGTCAATACATGTTAATGGCGGGAGCAGCAAGAAAGTGGAAAAGATGCTAAGAGAGAATGCACACAAGAGAAAGAGAAAGTCAGAGTGGGAGTTATTGGTTTATAAATAAAATATCCAAACACAAAGCAGGATGAATGCTGTATCTGACCTACGTTATTGTATTAAAATTTGAATTCTGCATGCATGCATGTGTGTGTGTGTCTGTGTGTATAGCACTTTAGCAGCTAGCACTGTGTATTACAAAGAGCATCATTATGTGGTCTGCCAAGACTGGGAGGAGGAGTGTGGGAGCCAGTCTTCTAGATATTAAGCTAAATATTTGTTTAGTTGTGGCTGCTTTTACCTTTTTATCTTACGTTGCAGTAATGACTTTTCCATTTTTATATAATGCAAACTATCTTGAAAGGGCATTACCCAGAATGGTGTCCTCGAAAGACTGTAAAACAAACAAAACAAAAATATTTATGTTGCGTAAATGGAGGTCTCCGGGCAAAGGATTTTGATTGTTTTCTTGCAACATTTGAATAGATGCATACGTGTGCACAGGCAATGGCTGCATTGTGCATAGGGAAGCTACCTTCTCCTTCCCTCCGAGTCTCTGGCCCACAGAAGTAAACAAATGAAGGACTCACTTGCACATTCATGTCAGTGTGGCGGCATCTGTGACAATGATTCAATTCCAGCATATTGGTCCCATCACAGCTTTCTGCGCTATAAGTAGGTGTTCCTCGGGGATGCTTTTCGTGCCCAGCTTTGAGTTTCACACAAGATCATCCCTGTGCACAGCCGTAAATTAGAGCAGAACATCCTGCTTTGTGTCATTTCTGCCTTCCTAGTTTTAATTAGCTAAGTGCCGGCCTCTGGTAAAGCACTCAGAGGTACTTCTCAGACATTCTTCTGCATGAAGCTGGTCTACACTGGCAGGGGTTGGCAATGGCTTGCTGCTTTTTCGAGCCAGAGTCTCTGAAGGCTGGTCCCCCAATGCTCTTCTCTTCTCATAGCAAGACGGCTTGCCTGAATTATTTGCCATTAGCAAAAGCGGGATTGCTTTATTCATTTATTTTTAAAGTTATTCCGCCTGCCTGAATGTCTTCTCTGCAAATCGAAAACCAGCTTTGGACAATCTTTTAGTGGTCTCAAGAGGAAAAGCAGCAGATATACAGTTTTCCATTCAGATTTCTTTAATCTACATTTTATTTTCTTTTTTATATTTATTATGCGGGCTGGTGGTTAGTCTAGCTATGAGGACTGGGCTTAAATCCCAGCTCATCTATAGTGGTCCTGGGGAGAACCTTACTTCTCAGGTCTGATTTGTATGCTACTGCTGAGGTCTATCTCACCATATGACCATGACGACATTTGGATGATGAAATCACATGGATCAGACAGGTCATTGACAAACACTATGCCTTGGGCTCTTAATTTGACCACATGAATGCATATCCTTGGAGCTACTTGATGCCTAAGACACCTTTTTCTCTTTCTAACTACTAGGCGCTCTTCTCCTCCAGATAGTAACATAGGACTTCTGGGGTGTGTGTAAAGTTATAGGCAGGAAGAGGATGTGGAGGTATGTGGAGCCTTCCTCTCACCATCCACCATGCTTTGCACTGCACCTAATGCTGCTGTTGTTGTTGTTTAGTTGTTTAGTCGTGTCCAACTCTTTGTGACCCCATGGACCAGAGCACGCCAGGCACTCTGTCTTCCACTGCCTCCCGCAGTTTGGTCAAACTCATGCTGGTAGCTTCAAAAACACTATCCAACCATCTTGTCCTCTGCCGTCCCCTTCTCCTTGTGCCCTCCATCTTTCCCAACATCAAGGTCTTTCCAGGGAGTCTTCTCTTCTCATGAGGTAGCCAAAGTATTGGAGCCTCAGCTTCAGGATCTGTCCTTCTAGTGAGCACTCAGGGCTGATTTCCTTAAGAATGGATAGGTTTGATCTTCTTGCAGTCCATGGGACTCTCAAGAGTCTCCTCCAGCACTATAATTCAAAAGCATCAATTCTTCAGCAATCAGCCTCCTTTACGGTCCAGCTTTCACTTCCATGCATCACTACTGGGAAAACCATAGCCATTACTATATGGACCTTTGTTGGATCCCCTTCATGGATCACTGCCTTGCCATGGCGAAGGGGCTTGAATAACTCAGAGAACCTATGAACTATGCCGAGCAGGGCACCTAAGATGGACAGGTCATAGTGGAGAGTTTTGACCAAACGTGATCCACCTGGAGGAGGAACCGACAAGCCACTCCAGTATCCCTGCCAAGAAAACTCCATCGACAAAGACAACAGGCACCTAATGCTAGCTCCAATGAAAAAGGCAAGGCAGATATCAGAAGAGATTTGCAAGGGATGAAGTTCCAAGATGGAAGGCTTTGAGTGTTCCTCTCTCTGACAGCTGAGGCTTAACCTGACCACCACCATTGCCACCTTGTGCTTTGGGAAGAGGGAAGAGTGCAGAAAGTTCAATTGCACAAGAGGAAATCCTTGTACTAATGGAATGTGCTAGCTGGATACTGCCCACTATCTTTAGGGTGGTGGGCAGTTGCTTAGGTGGATTTAAAAAGCAGAGTAGCTGTATTTCTTAATTGTTTTGAGCACTCAGGAAAACATCTTGTCAATACTGAATGTGAGAGGGGTGGTGATTGGAGATATCTACATCACACCGAGCCCTGGGGTACAGGAAGAGCGTCCATGCGAAGGGAAGAGGGTGGATGAGATGTTGGGCACATGGAAAGGTGAGCAGCAGCCTCATTGTGGCTTTGTAATTACGGGAGACAACCAGGCAGAAAGGAAGCATGCACCACCCCAATAATCTCCAGGGAGGAGTAGAGACTTTAGCAAAAAATAAAGACCTGCTCGGAAGCAAAGTTCTAGTGTGCCTGAAGATGGTTGGAAAATGAAATGGATTTTGCTTGGAGAAGCTGCACTGAAGAATTCAATGAATTTCTTTCCACATCAGAGGAAACGTGGAGACAATGGAGCATATCTGTAAGCTCACCTCCTTCTTAGGCTCTGTGCAAACAGTTTCTCTCAAGGCATGTGTGAGGGACATCATCTGCACTCTCCACACTAAGCATTATTATAAACAGATATTGCTTGCAAGGGTTTCTGCTCATCAACCCATGCAGCAGTAGAGCTGTCTGTTGAGCAATGAGGAATTCCATCCTCCACATTAGGTTAGGACTATTGGTCTAAAACTGAGTTACTCTTGGGTTAGGAATATACACCTGCAACTGCTCCTATAGGCGTGTTTCAGTTCTGATTTATTAAATGTTTATTTCATTTTGCTTGCTGGAGATTTGGGTTTTTTTGGGGGGGGGCACAAATTCTGCATCATCTTGAATGGACTTCTCTTACAAGAGATGGCAGGGGGGATTTTATGACATGGAAGCTACACTTAGAAACTTGCTTCCAGCCTCTGCTACATCAGGACACCTGTTTTTTCTACGCCTACATCAGGACATCTGTTTTTACTACAGTGGTACCTTGGGTTAAGAACTTAATTTGTTCCAGAGGTCCATTCTTAACCTGAAACAGTTCTTAACCTGAAGCACCACTTTAGCTAATGGGGCCTCCTGCTGCTGCTGCGCCGCCGGGGCACGATTTCTGTTCTCATCCTGGAGTAAAGTTCTTAACTTTTCTGGAGCAAAGTTCTTAGCTTTTCTTCTTGGTGCCATTTTCTTCCTCCTCCTTTACCCTTACAATCTTCAGTCACATTTACCCATGTTTGCTGTGGAGAGAGCCAAATGGAGTTTTGCCAATGACTGATGTCACAGTACTACAGCTTGCACACTGATGGCTGATGTCACAATGTGACACCTGATGCAATGAGGCCAGGTATGCTTATAAGCAAAATCCTGCGAGTTTTTACAGCCAGTAAGGTTAAATGGCAAATGAGTCTCAGAATTGGGAGGGTAAAAGAAGTAGGAAATAAAGCCCCAAGAAGTAGCTACAATCAGAACAACCAAAGGATGTCATATCTTTTGAGGTGAGCAACTGCTGGAAGTTGCAAAGAATGTGCTATTTTCACAGGTTCAATCATGTTTCACTGTGGGTGTCATTGCAGTGGGGCATCTGGGCTCTCATGGCGATCTGGCTTGGGGATGCCCCCCCTTGTGCCAACCCCCAGCTGCATCATGCCCCGCCCGGCCAATCAACATCGGAGGGTGGCGTGGCTGCGGGAGTTTTAAACCGTGGCATGGCCCCGGGGGCTTCCTTCTTTCGCTTCCTTTATGCGTTGGTATGACCCGACCTTGCTATGGCCACCATATTATTGGGGCTGGGTAGGAATTGGAACCAGCCATTTGGTTTTCGCCTACCTTGTAGCAATCATCACAACTTTGTAAAGTTAGGCGTTGGGTAAGCCTTTGTTTAATGGAGGGGAGGTTGTAGCCTCCACCTGTCCCTCCTCTATAAAGGGATCCTGTTAAAGGGATCCGGGTGTGTGGATCCTGTCCAAAGCCTGGACGTGGGCTAGGGCCATGCCACAATCCCAGATGGTACCCCTCGGGGTGCCCCTATTTGTGGGTTACCCTTAGTTGTACTCCCTGAAAATGGGCAAGAGTCAAGATATAACCTGGCTTCGCCCAATGCCTAAGCCAAACAGCTCACATCTGTAACCAATAAAGTTGTGGCCAGTTTTAGCCCATAACCCTAAATAGTTGTGTTGGTGTACCCAGCCAGATGGGTGGGGTACAAATAATAATAAATAAGAATAAGAATAAGAATAATATTAATTAATCAATAGGGAACTGCAGGGCATGGGGCCTTGGCACGCAATGAATGATCAGAATTTGAAAGTATCTTATGCAGTCCCAGTGATAACCAAAGCTGAGGTTATTCTAACCCTGTGTTCAAACCCTTTGCCATTCTGTTGGCATCTGCAGCATTGAAAACTGCTTGTTTTCAGTTACTTACAATTGTGGTTTTATGGCTTGATCATGCATTGCCATAATCAGTCCTTCCACGTCTACAGGAGAAATAAACTCCACTTTTGGAGCTGTTTCCTTGATAAATGTGCATCTTTCCTCCTTGAGGCTTGTTGGGTAGTGGCAATGCGTTTCCCCCAGATTCTCAGAAGCAACCTTCTTTGAAATTGTTTCAGAAATTGTTTTTCTAATTTGCTTGGCTCCAGAGGGGAGTAGCTTTTTTATCTGCTCTCACAAGTGCTTGCAACAGGGAATAATCTATGTTCTGAAAACTGGCATTTTTTAAATAATGATTTACACAGAGCAGTCAGAAATGCACTGTGCCTCGTGGAGGGTCTCCCTCTCTCCACACACACCCTACCCATTGCCCCTCCCCCATTGTTTTGTTCACACTGTGTATAAGGGCTAGGAGGATGCATAAAATACAGAACTAAAGACAGTTTTAAAACACTAATTGACAACACATCTTTTCCACCTACCCCTCCAATGACTGCCCACTTTAGGTTTTGGCTCATCACTAAAAGATAACCAAGCTCTAATTTCAGTAGACTTCCTATTTACAGAGTTAAAAATTCGCCCTCTCTGGGATTCTTAGTAGATCAGTGGCATTTTAATCTCTGCGGATTCTCACTTTGCAATGTAAGCAACCAAATCTAACTCTTGTGAATTCCTCCAACTTCAGCTCCTCAATATGTGACTCATCCGCATGTTTGTATTATCTCACTTAAAAACTCATGTTTTTGTTATAAGGTATTTCACCTTTGCCATGCATACACCTGTGTGTGTGCCTTTGTGCTTGAATTCCTGAGCTGCTGTTTCCCATCCACACCACACGCCCCCTCCCTTCACTGCAGACCATCTGAGCATGGCAAATTTGACAGGTGGGTGGGCCAAACTCCGGACTGCTGGGATCAGCTTCACCAGGGGCAGTTAACAGGCATGGCAGATCCAGCAGGCAAGGGGTGTCCCATGCAACAACTGACTGGTGAGGGGCAGATCTGAAGCACATCCAGTGGATTCCTCTTCCTGCTCTCACATAAGCATCCCATGGAGTAAAAGGTCATGGTAAAAGACCCCTGGATGGTTAAGTCCTGCCAAAGGCGACTATGGGGTTGCGGCGCTCATCTTGCTTCAGGCTGAGGGAGCCAGCGTTTGTCCACAGACAGCTTTCCGGGTCATGTGGCCAGCATGACTAAACCGCTTCTGGTGCAACGGAACACCGTAATGGAAACCAGAGTGCATGGAAATGCCGTTTACCTTCCCACCACAGCGGTACCTATTTATCTACTTGCACTGGTGTGCTTTCGAACTGCTAGGTTGGCAGGAGCTGGGACAGAGCAAAGGGAGCTCACTCTGTTGCAGGGATTTGAACCACTGACCTTCCAATCAACAAACCCAAGAGGCTCAGTGGTTTAGACCACAGCACCACTCGCATCTCGTGGGGTGGGATAGGGATAACCTGTCAGGCAGGCAAAGTCTCTCCTGCTCTATTGATGATCCAGCATTCTTCTCCAAGAAGGAGGGAAGCTGCCAACTTTCTGCAGGCATCTGCTATGCACCCAAGCCCTCCATGCAGAGCTCAGACCCACAGCAGACTCATCAGGCTTCCTCTCCCACAGATGAGCAGGGGGGAAGGAATCTCCCTTGTTCATTTTTATATGCAAGTGGGGTTTTGCTATTACTACTACTACTATTGTTAAAAACTTTCAGGCCACTTGTGCAAAAGCACAAAGGAATTCGGGTGTGTGGAAGGGGGAGTTGATTCATTCACTAAAAAAGAGCACTTTTACCAGCTTTTAAAAAAACTTCAGATTTTAAGTGCATATTTATTTTGCAAAGTAAGCATGTTAGCAGTGGGATGTGGGTGATGTTGAAGAGAAAACACTAATTTGATTGAAACTCAAGCAGCTTCAAATACACATTCAGCGCTGGGGTGGGCAAGCCCTGTATTGCAGCTGTTCACCGTTTTGCTTTTATCATCACGTTTAAAACCTTCACTGTCACCGTTTCTCCGCTAATTGTATCCTCAGAGTAAGTAGCAGTTTTCTTGGGGTGGGGAGCTGGGGGTGATTTTCAGCTGGAAAATTATATGAGGTGGGGGAGGAGAGTTAAAAGGGCCCTCCATCTAGTTTCTCCAAATGCCTGCATTTTGAAAGAGAGAGGGGAGGAAAGAAATCATGGAGAATCCATTCATTTCAATGGGCCTGCTCTTAGAACTTAGCTGTCTACAACCCTTAGACTAAAAATGGTGTACTAATTACATACTGCATACCTGTGTTTGTGAATATTTTTATCTAGTCAATGCATTTGCATCCAATTTAAAACTGGGATGGATCTGATAAATATTGGATTTCCCTATGAATATTATTTTAGCTCTATACTGTTGGCACTGCTTCCCTGCTCTGCTCTCCACCACCAATTTGTTTGTCCAGCTTTTGTGTGAGCAACTATTGATAACACCATCAATTTGTTCAGTGGTCCAAAAGAGCTTAAAACAAAATGAATCACAGGAGTTTATTACTCAGCAAGAACCTAGTCACATTGTTATTACTGTACCAAAGCAATCAATGTCAGTAACATTGTCATCAGAAGTACACAGCATGTTCGCAGTAACAAAAACATGTAGCACGTTCTCTTTATAGATAGTAAACAGAGAAATTAACAGCCAGCATCCTTGTTCAATGATGTAGAGGAATTTTACACACAATTCCATTCAATGGCATCTGTGATTTGCTTTGCTTAGTGCTGGCCACTGTTTGGAGTACATGTGATGTCAAAAAACCCTAATTCAAATAACAATAGTGTCTTGGATTTCATCTACAGTATACTGAGTGTGAGTTTTTCATCTCTTGTGAAAGTACCATAAAAAATTCCATTAGGGATAAGCCAAAACTCCTTACCTTTTCTGTTCCATTTCGGGAGCGTTGAGGAGCACCTCCAATTTTTGGCAACCTCTAATCTTTATGTTTTTGGAACCATATGTTCAAGCCAGTGGAGTTTCGGTGGAGGGCAAAATAAAATCATTCTGCTCTGCCAAAACTCTAGAGTGGGCCAAAGAGACTGTGTTGGTTTCTGCAGTTTGCTGTTGGCATGGCCAAAGAGACTACAGATTCCTCAGCCACTCTTAAGTGTGCTCAATGACACTCCAAAAAACAAAGGGACTGTGTGCACTCTCTGCTGCATTGTTGTTGTTTAGTCGTTTAGTCATGTCTGACTCTTCGTGACCCCATGGACCAGAGCATGCCAGGCACTTCTGTCTTCCACTGCCTCCCGCGGTTTGGTCAAACTCATGTTGGTCGCTTTGAGAACATTGTCCAACCATCTCGTCCTCTGTCGTCCCCTTCTCCTTGTGCCCTCCATCTTTCCCAACATCAGGGTCTTTTCCAGGGAGTCTTCTCTTCTCATGAGGTGGCCAAAGTATTGGAGTCTCAGCTTCAGGATCTGTCCTTCCAGTGAGCACTCAGGGCTGATTTCCTTCAGAATGGATAGGTTTGATCTTCTTGCAGTCCATGGGACTCTTAAGAGTCTCCTCCAGCACCATAATTCAAAAGCATCAATTCTTCGGCGATCAGCCTTCTTTATGGTCCAGCTCTCATTTCCATACATCACTACTGGGAAAACCATAGCTTTAACTGTACGGACCTTTGTTGGCCAGGTGATGTCTCTGCACACACTTATTTCAAAATTTATATTGGAATTAGTGAATATTTCATATTTAATTATTACATTTATATCCCGCCTTCCCTCCAAGGAGCTCTAAGTGGAATAGATACCTCCCCTGCCTTCCCCATTTTATATTTGCAACAACCCTGTGAGGCAGGTTGGGCTGAGAGATCATGACTGGCCCAAGGTTGCCCAGTGAGCTTCATGGCTGAGCAGCAATTTGAACCTGGGTCTCTCCAGTCCTAGTCCAATGCTCCTACCACTACATCACACTGGCTGTGCTTGCTGTAACCTGAATTTTATTTTTAAGACATTCTAGCAGATGTCTCCACTCAAGGTGTCCGAAAATTCTCTTTAACACCTAGGGATGGGGGAGAAATCCTAGGCGGATCACCTTGAAACCAGCATAATTTGCACTTTCTGAAACAGTATGCAGACTGAAACAGAGCCATCCTTCAAAATTCTCACTTCTCTGAATTTTGCAATGCAGTTCTCCAGCCAAGTAATGTGCACACAAATGCTTAAAATGCATATATTTACTTTTTTTTAAAAAAGGCATTGTGCAAGGGGAAAGTGCCATGCAAAAATGTCTTTATCGGGCAAAATCAACTTCAAAGATGTGTACGTGTGGAGAAATTTGCAGTAAAATGCTACTGTGTTTTCAGGAGGACTTCTTTTTAATTGAAAACTGATGTGGAGGACTGAACTTGAGAGTGGAAAAATAAGAAACGGAGAGAAACCAAAATTGACAGATTTTCCCATTCCTGTTAATACTGGTGGGAAGATAGGGAGACTCTCACCACTCGGAGATAGTTTGATCACCTGGATGACTCTGAAAGTGTGATCCTTGAGTATTTTAATGTTATGTGTGTGTGAGAGAGATGTATGCATGTCCACTTAGGCTGCAGTCTTACGTGCATTTACCTCAGGTTCCATTGCACTAAGTGATACTTACTTCTGAGTAAGCTTATATAGGTTTGCCCTGTAAGTTTCAGAACTTCTATGAAGCTAATGCTATTAGAGAGACACTTGAATTAATGCTCTGTAATTTTGTTCCACAGAGATAACGTGGGCGTAAGTAGGATAGATAGGCTTGTATTGTATAATTTCAGGAGAGGGGATGATTGCTTCTCAAGGAAGGGGATGCCAATAGAGGAACATCAAGCAAACAAGAGCTGAAATGCTTCTTCATTAATTGTTCTGGTGATTTGAAGGCCCACTCATTTATCTCATTCTCCAGTGTTTGTCCTAATGCGGGGGGTTGGGGGTTGGGTTGTTGTTTTCTATTTTGATTATATATTTTCTATTTTTATTTTATTCTGTGAACTGTCCTGAGACCTCTGAGTATAGGGCAGTATATAAATTCAAACCACCACCACCACCACCACCACAACAACAACAACAGAAAAATGGCTTGTAAAAGCCATTCGATCTGAGCTTGGAGCAACCAGAGCAGACATCTTTACACGCTGAACTTCTCAAATAGACTGAGATACAACAATAGGTTTGATTACCTATCTCCTAAGGTGAGGGTGAGTAATCTAGTCTGGCAGAACAACTTTACTCTATGGCATTAACCCCATCATGCATTTATTAGAGTTAAGCATGTTGGTTGTATGAGGTTGGTTATTCCACACATTCCTTCTCAGAATCCATCTCCTATTCTCTCTTCTTCCCCTCCCTCTTTGTGGAACACAATGTCTTCCAGCTCCTCTTTCCTAGACTGTCTTCTACTTCTACTGTCCTTCCCTGGGGCTGTGTGGATCTGCTCTTCTCCTCTGCAGCACAGCTGGACAAACTTCAGACTTGTCAGGTCTCCTTTGCTTTTTCACTAGAACTCCCAGTTTTACCAAGCAGAGCCAGATGCAGAAGGCATGAAAGTGAGAATGAGAATGAGAGAGACATATTCTTACCCTAGGCATTTCTTCTCAGTACTGGGATTCAACTGAGCTCACAGTCCTTTCGCAGAAAAGTCCACTATTAGTTAACTTTCTTCCTTTCAACAGGGTAGGAAAACTCACTTTCTTGTTCTTGTTAAGCAATTCAGAGTCTTGCCATTTGACTGCAAATCGCTCAGAGATCTACCAGTAGATTCCTTCTGTTCTATAATATTTTAGCAATTCAGACAGCTGCTGGCAGTCAGTGGCCCTCCTGACATGCCCCACTGCTCTGTGACATTTTAGATCCCCAGCCCCTCGCTAGGAGAGACTTCATTACATCCACAGTTACCACAACCATAAATTGTGCAATTCTGCTCAGGGCCAAATGATGGTTTCTCCCAGAATTAAGGCAGGAGTATTAAACCTACTATACATGTGGAAGTATGAATAATTACTCTCAAAACCATGGACATTGGATCCTTTCTGTCATGTCTTTTACAATCTGTTTATATAATACAAGCCCAAAGAAGCGTCTCCACCCCCATCATTCTGCCTGGACACTGAGATCCAGCTCTGAGGGTCTTCTGGTGGTTCCTCCATTGCTTGGTTACAAAGAACCAGGCAGAGGACCTTCTCAGTAGTTACGCCCACGCTGTGGAACACCCTCCTTTCAGATGTCAAGGAAATAAGCAACTAGAAGAAGAAGAAGAGTTTGGATTTGATATCCCGCTTTATCACTACCCGAAGGAGTCTCAAAGCGGCTAACATTCTCCTTTCCCTTCCTCCCCCACAACAAACACTCTGTGAGGTGAGCAGGGCTGAGAGACTTCAAAGAAGTGTGACGAGCCTAAGGTCACCCAGCAGCTGCATGTGGAGGAGCGGAGACACGAACCCGGTTCACCAGATTACGAGTCCACTGCTCTTAACCACTACACCACACTGGCTCTCTGACTTTTAGAAGATATTTGACTCCAACTATCTGACTTTTAGAAGATATTTGAAGGTAGCCCCGTATAGGGAAGTTTTAAATGTTTGAATGTTTTACTGTGTTCAATGTTTTAATTTGCTGGAAGCTGCTCAGAGTGGCAGGGGCAACCTATTCAGATGGGTGGCATGATGATGAGGATGATGATGATGATGCAAACAAAAGGTCACTTTTCTTGAACTACTGTTTCAGTGTACAGCTGAAGTTGCATGTTTAAATGTGCATTTTCTCTCACACACATACTAGCATGTCAGATAAATAATTTAATTTAGCATTCTTCCTGATGTCTAGTTGTTTTTGTGTATGCAGGGATCTTCTCTTGCACACAGGAGAATTCAAATACACAAGCCCACATTCCCCTCCTCCAACCTGTAATGACACGGTCAAGGAAAAGGTTTGCTACTTGATTCTGCTGATTGCAAAAAAACACACAAAAAAACCCTGACCCTTAAGGCAGTTTTAATATCTTCACTTGGATATGCTCGTCAATACCGTATCATCAATTTTATTCCAAATCCAAATCAGAGGACTGTCATATCAGAGAAGCTGGCAAAAACGTATGTGACAAGTTGCATTTCAGAGAAATTAAAAACAACAAACCTCTGACAACAGGAGAGAATCTAGATTAATATGTCAACATCTCTTTTGATTCCCCTAAGAGCCTTCATTGAGGTTGCAAGTCAAGCTAACACGCTATCTAGTATTTCTCAAATATTTAATACTGCTGGATTAATGAGAAATAAAAAGAGGATATTAGTTTCTTTGCCACTCATATTCGGATGGTTTAGCTCTTTCTTTTTCAGTCTCTTTGGCATGCATCTGAAATTTTACATATTGCATGGAAAACATGCCCCCCAAATATGCACACGAGCTCTCCTAATCTTACAGACAATGTATTCCATAAATCCCAAATTAGGTTAAGCACACGCAAAGGTATTGATTCTACCCATATTTGACACCCTTATGTGTCAGTGTTTCAGCAGCATGGATCAAATCAAGTCGATTATATGCCTGCTTTCATATCGAGTGATTAAATGCATGCATTTTCCTGTCGCTCCAAAGTATTTAGATCATTTGTGATGTGGAAATGAGACAGTGGCAGTGCTCTGTTTTGAATATAAAGCAATCATTCACACAACTGAGCAGAAACAATAGGGTTTTCAGACAGATGTGTATGACCAAATAAAAAACAATCTGCTCAGTCCAGAACCTTATTTCTGTACAGAATAGGAGCATTATAAGGTTTAAAATGATGCCTGTCTAAAGTTATCTAGGTCTAGTTAGCTGTTTCACTGCTTCCACTACCAGTATTGTCCCAGGTGATGGAAAATGGTGATCTAGGTGCCCTTGAGATGCACTGGAAACCAGTGGACTAGGGAGACTAGGCTAGTCTCCTAAATGTTCCTCTGGCACCTCCTTCCCAAAGTCTGGGAAGCTTCTGCTTGGCTTAGGGAGGGAAGTGTGATGCTCCGATGGGTCCAAGAGCCCTCCCACCATTTACCCAACGCTCGCCACTGGAGCCAATTGGACTTCTAGCACCAGAGATAGCTCAATAAGCAACCCCAGTTGGCACACCTGATCCTTGAGCGAGAGCACAACTCCACCTCCCACCCAGAACAGATTGTGCATCGTTCACATGCAGCTCCTGGTAATTTCACACATCTGTAACTTATTTTGATACAAAGTTATTTTGATGCGAAGTTACAAATGTCAGAAGACTAGGCTTTCATGCCTTTCATACTTTTTTTGAGTGCAAGTTAATCATTGAAAATCTCCTCTATGGCATTTCATTGATTTTATTAATGAGATCCCATCAGTGACATTTGGTGGCTGTACATCTGTCATAGCTGTAGGCTGAGGCTGGTGATTTACTGAAAGGGATACAGTCCCCCCCTGCTATAAACTGACACTGCTCATCTGAAGTGGTTGTAAGGTTACTATTACTGTCATTAAACATTCATTTGCAATCGGTGGCATATAGATGCTCTGCAATGACAGTATCCTATTCTATGTCAATCAGTAAATCCCATGGGAGGCATTTCTCTGTAGTGTAATCACAGTATTGTGACAGGAAGGTGAATGTGGAAGCCATGCTTGTGAGTCCAGCCATGTGCATCCTTCCCACATGATCATCTTGTCCTGGCCAGGCAGCAATGGTATCTACACATTAGTCATGTGCATATGCTTCTGGTCTTGAGATACATGCCACAGGAAAGCAGCAAATATGACTTGGACCAGTGGCAAGTGAAGATCTGTTGGTGGAACTTAAAATTATAACATGCACAGGGTTGCGATGGTTCAGGTTCGCTGAACATAATAAACCTGTAATCAATTTCCTCCCTTCTTTGCATCCTTTAGTACAGATCACCCCATTGTTTATATATAATTGTTTATGCTGTGTATCATTATTCCTCTACTCCACTTATTTGGCTGGTAGTGGCAGAGAAACATTTAGCATAATGTATGGGAACTTGAGGAATTCGTTCTTTGCCCAATGAGGTTCAGATTGACCTGGTCTGTGGCTCCCAGACTTATGTGTGGATCACAATGCAGTTATCCTTCAGAGTTTGCACTTCATCTGTTTTCCGTTGCAATTCTCTGTGAGAAAAAGAAGTATTAAAATGTGTATTTTAACACAACGTACATTTAGAAAAGACACTGAAATAAAAAAAATAAATGCATTTCATAGAATTTTTTTTTTTCAATTTCTAAATCTTTATTTCATTTGATTATTATAACATGGAGTATATGCTCTAAGGTATACAGAATATACAGTGTAAAATATTGTTGTTGTTTAGTCGTTTAGTCGTGTCCGACTCTTCGTGACCCCATGGACCAGAGCACGCCAGGCACTTCTGTCCTTCTACTGCCTCCCACAGTTTGGTCAAACTCATGCTGGTAGCTTCAAAAACACTATCCAACCATCTTGTCCTCTGTCGTCCCCTTCTCCTTGTGCCCTCCATCTTTCCCAACATCAGGGTCTTTTCCAGGGAGTCTTCTCTTCTCATGAGGTGGCCAAAGTATTGGAGCCTCAGCTTCAGGATCTGTCCTTCCAGTGAGCACTCAGGGCTGATTTCCTTAAGAATGGATAGGTTTGATCTTCTTGCAGTCCATGGGACTCTCAAGAGTCTCCTCCAGCACCATAATTCAAAAGCATCAATTCTTCGGCGATCAGCCTTCTTGATGGTCCAGCTCTCACTTCCATACATCACTACTGGGAAAACCATGGCTTTAACTATACGGACCTTAAAATTCCCGTTTTCCATTCTGTGTCTATCTTATTCTATTATTCTATTATTGTGACTATCTTATTCTATTATTGTGACTATCTTATTCTATGAATGTGCCATTTCATAGAATTTGTGAATGAACACATGAAAAACTGAAATGGACTGGAAATAAGCTGATCTGCCCATCCATGGCATAATAACATTAGGACATGGGGTATTTGGAGGTAAGACATTAGAACATGAAGAAGAGGAGAACGTGAGACACAGGAAGGCCTTTCTTTGGCAGTAGCTTTTCAGTGCATAGGGTTCTTCCACCCTGTGTTTGCAGACTGGCCTCCACACATGAGAAGATTAAAGGTGAATTAGAGGCTGCCGGAGCAAATTTTAGGTTTTGACTGTGAATAAAGGTCTGTGTGAATTACACGAATTGGTTTCAAGTGTCAGCTCTGTGAATATCTACCGAGAGACTCTCAAAAGAAAGCTATTTTCTATTACAGCATCACCCAATGTGAAGCTATATTATGAAAGCTTTCCCTGCCATGTTTGTTTTGGCTCTGTAAAAACACAGCTTAAGTAAAATTGTGACTTCTTCAGTTACAGAGAAGCAAGACTCAGCAAGTTATGCGACGGAGTGCCATTTATTCACCTGGTTACAACGCAGGCACTGTTTCTAACTTGATAGTGCATGTAGTAGATATATCTTAGTGATTTTGTGCCTCAAAAGAACTAATCATTCAGCTTTCCTCCAAATAAAACATCTGGGGGAAGTGGTGAGCAGTGTTGTCCGTGAGCTAGTTCATATAAGCGCAAAATTCCCCCACACAAAATGTCTCTCTGATGAAGTGGACTCTAGTCCATGAAAGGTTGTGCCATACTAAATTGTATTAGTCTTCAGGGTGCTGCAAGGCTCTCAGCTGCTTTTATCTGCTGACAGACTCCATTTCCTGCCGGTGCTTTGTGTGAACATGACATTGCTCACACAGGGATGGAACCAACAAAAATGGTAGCATAGATGTTCGGTGGCTTGGATTTGCATCTGTGTTCAGTTCAGTACATGTTTTTCCATGACCAAATGTTGTAACAATCAAAATATTAAAAAGTGAGTAAAAACTCAATTCATATCACCACAACCAATATTTTTATCAAGGTATTCTTGTCACAACTTAACAGCACCTGTGGAGATAGGGTAGCCTTCAGTATAATAAACTTCTCTTTACCAGATAACAGAAAAATCAGTGTCAGCTGGATGGGCCAGTGAACAATTCTAATGAATAGGCAAGAGAAGAATGTATTTCTTATTTTACCACAAAGGCAGGATGTTAGCTGATAATGAGGAAGGTTATGTACAGCCCCATGTGGCATCTGTCTGTTGTGCACCAGGCACATCTCCATGCCAAAAGCAGGGATCTGGGAGCAAGACCAAACTATAGGCAAGAAGGGTGGGTCACACACAACCACAACTTTATTGGTATCAGTGCATCCCTGCTTTGGCACAGCACAGAACAAGGAACTATCCCTTGGGCTGCCTGACTGTTGGCTGATATCACTTCCCAGCCCACCACCTGCCATAACTAAAGGAGTATCTGGGAAGGTAGACCCCACCATGGTATGGGTCAGGCATGTGGGTCCCTCTAGCAACCTGGGAAGAAGGAAGATCTATCCCATTGCACAAAAGCTAACCATACATACATCTACTAGATTAAGAAAGCATTAACATCAGTTATCAAGTCGTTCCTGAACATAGAAGTCTAGTAGGTATCTCCTGAAACATTTGCATGTAAGGCCCAGTCATGCTTCCTGGATGATCGTCTCTGGAGGATAAGCAGAAGTAGCTGTTGCTGATGGGTTACTCATGGATCAATCTGCAAGTGCTGCTCTCATCAGGAAGCATTCTCTAATGTAGGCTGCAACAGGTTCTGGTAGGTCTTCCTCTGATGGAGTAAGGAAATAGGTTGGACACTGAACTACAATGTTGCTAAGTAGGTGCTGGATTTGTTTAAGCAGGTACAGACAAATGTCTGAGATTAAATGCTTTAACCATCAGGCAGCTGCTTTGACAATATCTTAGGTGGTCAGAGGAAGGGGATATTTCCTTCACTCCCATCTCAGGGAATTCCTGTTAAGTGTAGTGTGTATCATTGACCATCCACAGGTTCCCTTCTCTGGACTTTGGTTGGGTGGTTCTTATGACCAATCCTATATGCTCCAGGAGGAGACATCACCTTGAGATCAAGAACTGCCTTCAGAATATCAGGGAACTGATATTAACAGTAAAGAGTTGTTTTTTTCAGACTAACTGAAAAGGTATTTTTCCAGTTTGCAGAGGAAGGGGATTGGGGCCCCATGAACAAGGGAAAGCATAGATTTGTTGAACACAGTTTTGAGATTGTAGAGGTATGTTTACTGTTTACAATGGGAGATGAAGGAAAGAACATGGCGGGTACAGTTGACTGTTAATCTAGCCTCCACCATCCCCTTAATGATTACATGAACAAAATCTCCCAGTCCAATAGGAGCATATAGGCTAGTAACAGAAGTTGTGGGAGGGACCTGTGGATTGCTCCTTACATCTACATCAGCAGAGGCATGGAGTGGAGGGTGAAATTAAGAAGTGGCAGATACAGCCTGACCCTCTGATCTGGAAGGCCCTACTTCTGGTGGGACCATAAAGCCCCAGTCAATAGTGAGAGCCTGAAATGCAGATGAGAGTGAAAACCAGACACAAAGCAGTAAGAGAACAGCGGGAAGAACTTGCCTTTGACCTTTTTAACAGGATTATGCTTCCAGCATCATGGAGAAAGTGAACATATAAAAGCTATCAACTGTGACATATTGGGCCAAGGGGAGTTTGGCTCTATATCACTAACATTCCCAAACACCTTGTAACAGCTTTAACAAACTATTGACTTTAAAACCTGCACTACCTTCGTTTCCACTTTGCAGTTCATTAAGTAACTGTTGGCCCTGTCTGTGTGTCTGTCCGTCATACTGATAGCATGAATTAAGAGCTAGGAATTGAGAATTCAAGATGCAGGCTGCCTTATTTACAGTTTTATACTTGGTTAAATAATTGTTGATCCTGCCTGCTTAACACCCCAATAATGCAAGATAAAAACAAAGGTTTTCAGATCTACATTTCTTTTCATTTTAGTTAACAGCTGACCCTGCCAATCAAGCAATTTGACAACTCAAACTAATCAAGTACAATAATTTATTCAGAATAATAACCTAGACATTCTACTTTGTATTGTTAATAGACAAATAATAATATATTACATATGTGTAAGTTTAGAAATCTGAGAAGATATTTTTAGATTTTGTGTGTGTGTGTGTGTGTGTGTGTGTGTGTGTGTGTGTGTAATTCAGTTTTAACATCACGTTGGAAGATATATATTTTTCAAATTATTTTGGGCATGTGAAAACCTAGAATATTTAATGCAGTGAATTAGGTAAACGTGTTAAATAGAGCTTTGTTTGAATATGGAATGGATTTATATAATTGTGTAAGCAATGAATATTTCATTGATCATTTTCAAGTACTAGGTAATAGAAGACAGATGTTAATTCTTGGAGTGTAAACTAGTGAAATTAGATGTGTTAAGAAAATTGTAACACCTGCCATCTTTTGTGAATGAAGGAAAACGTAAACCAAAAGGAAGTAAAGAAGAGATGGCATGAACAGCCGATGTATTTAGACTTATTCTGGCACAACTCTGTAAAAGGAGTGTAGAAAGACCAATACAAAAATTAGAAAGCACAAAGAAGGATTTAGATAGGAAAACAGATAATGTAGGGGGGGAAATACAGATAGCGGAAGAGAAAGGTGAATTGATTTTGCAAACAGTCCAGTCAATGAAAGAATTGAAAGAAAATCAAGAAGGTTTAACTCAGCAGCCTGCTTTAATAGGAAATAAGTTTGTGACACAAGAGGAGGTGGCAAGGAGAAGTGTCCAAGGAGTACAGTAGATGATTTAGAGGAGAAGTTGGAGGAAGAAGATAGTTGGGAGTGGGGAGCAATTTTCTAAAACTTTAGGACCATATACAGTGTTCTCTATATGCTAGCACAACAGCCCTTGTGCTAGGGGATGGCAGAGTTTAAACGTTGCACCACAAAGAAATCCAATGCAACAGTTGCACCAGTGAAAGCTTGTTGTGCCACAGCTGATTCCCCTCAAGATTCAAGCCATTGTGAACCCTGAATGTGGAATCTGGAGAATAATAGGCAGGGATTCAGTCTGAACATCAGCACAAAGGAAAAAATTGTTTCATTATAGTGAAATGTTTTAATCCACTGTTGCAAGCCACTTTGAGATTTTTTTTAGAGTGTTCTGAATATGTTTTTAAAGGAAACAAAAGACATAGAAAGTAAAATATGGAAAGCAGCTAGACCAAAAAAGAAGTTTTAAATAAAAAAGAATATGTAGGTAATTTTTCATGTGAGAAAGCCTGTCATGATGGGTTGAAAGCGCATCACATGATTACCAAGGGGTGGGGCCATGCTGTCCCCCCCAAAAAAAATTATTTATATTTTTTTCATTAGTACAATTTCCAAAACCACATTCACATTGAAATAAACATTTCCCTCATTGCTATATTACTCTATAATAAAACAATCATTTATGACTTCCCTTCTTCCCCTTCCTTTGATTTTCCCACCATTCCTGCATATGCTTATATATCCATTTAGTTCTCTTTCCCCTTTATTATTCCCTTATTTTATATTATACTGTTGAATTTACCATAATCCTGCTAATGCTTTCACATGTTTACAGTTATTTTCCATTCCTCTTTATATACTTGATCCTCGTGTTCTCTTATCTTACTAGTTAAACCTGCTAACTCTGCGTATTCTATCATTTTTAATTGCCAGTCTTCTTTATTAGGGACCTCTCTCACCCTCCATTTCTGCGCTAACAAGATCTGAGCTGCAGTAGTGGCATACATAAAGAAGTTTTCCTGACACCTGGGCACATCTGTAAATGGTACATGCTTCTGGCTCCAACCTTGCTATATTGTTGGCCCTGTCTCTGTCCATGTAATCAGAACTGACACACAAAAATGTGTTATAAAAGCTTTAAAGTTATGCTTGCTTTTGCATGAACAAGGGGACTCTACTCCTGCTGGTTCAATGTGTTTCTGTGGTAGTTATCATCATCATCATCATCATCATCATCATCATCATCATCATTATATTTATGTGCCACCCATCTGTTCTGGAGTACTTCCATTGAGGCTACATTGCTCTCTCCCCAGATTTGGGGATATGCTGCCCATCTGACCTGTTTGCCCCAGCCACTCTGGGTGGTTCCCAACAGAATATTAAAATCACAACAAAACAGGAAACATAAAAAACTTCCCTATACAGGACTGCCTTCAGATGTCTTCTAAGAGTCAGATAGTTGTTTATTTCCTAGACATTTGATGGGAGGGCATCCCACAAGGTGGGCACCACTACTGAGAAGCCCCTCTGCCTGGTTCCCTGTAACTTCACTTCTTGCAGTGAGGAAACCACCAGAAGGCCATCGGAGCTGGACCTCAGTGTCTGGGCTAAATGTCAACTGTTGAGGTGAAGTTGGAGGTCGTGGCTTGGAGGAAAGATTCAATGGATTTTGAGAAGGGGCAAAGGGGTTTGCTATGATTGGTGTCATTTCCTCATGCCTCCCCCTTTTCACCTTTTCCTTGCCCCCTAACCTTTTTTTTCCTGCATCCCAGAATGGCTACTTTGCCAGGGCCTTGCTCCAGGTTTTGGTAGGAGATGAGTCTTATAGCATCAGAACTGTGGTAGCAGGTTTGTTTTTCTTTGTTTTACCTAAGAGAGCTATTTTAAATATTTGCGTCCAAACAGTGCTCTCAAAACACTATAAAGGATTGCAGCGCCAGCCTCTTACCCAGAAGCATGAAACAACACAAGGAAATGCAGAGATACTAATGCACATGTAAATGGGAAGCTTTTTTCTTTTCTTTTTTGGCTTGGCATGCAGTATCAACACTGCCTTGTGAAGAATTCCAAATAGTTCACGTCTATGTTTTTGCCTCTGTCCTTCCTTCACAGCCCCACACTCGTCTTTCTCAATCAACATGCATGCTAAAAATCCTTAATGTAATCAGTCACTTGTGTTTATGTAGCACCCTTCATGTAAACATCTCTGAGTGCTTTTCAGTCATTAAGATCAAATTAGAGAACCATCTTAGTAAATATAGGGACATGAATATTAATGTTAGTTTCAGTATTAACCCTGTCTAGGTAATACGAAGGCACTTCTTCTAATTTTTATCTTACCTTGCAACTGGAGAACAATAAAACTATTGTCATATAGAGTGGCATTCAACTAGGTTTCCCCCAAAGTAACCAACTGAAATTACAGTTGGTCTACTCCGAGTAAAAGCTAGCTGAATACTACCCATAGATTACAACCACTGAATTCAAAGCAGTTGCATTAACTGAATTCAAAGCAGTTGCATTAATGGTGAAGGGTTACTTGTTAACTTAAAATTGCAAGACTGCCCCTTGAAAAGTCTAAGCCTTGGATTATGCAAACATTAGACAAGGTGACTATTTCTTTTATGGGTGCTATCACTTTCGATTTGGGAGCAGGAAGGAATCACAGGACTAAATGTTCCCCCGTACGAAATAAACCTGCACACAGAAAACAGGTAGTCGCGGAGAAGACTTATATTCTTCTTGAAAGGGGTTAAGTTTACTGCATGTATGATGTTAAAGGAAAATATTATGAAAATGATGTATAGGTGGTACTTGACCCCTGTTAAATTAGCCAAGGTTTATCATAACTGTGATAATTTATGTTGGAAATGTAAAGAAAAGGAAGGTACCTTTTATCACATGTGGTGGACCTGTCCCAAGGTGAAGGACTTCTGGGAAAAGATTTATAATGAATTAAAAAATAATGATGAAATATACATTTATAAAGAAACCAGAGGCCTTCCTCCTTGGAATAATAGGTACTGCATTGCCCAAGAAAGATGTAAAGGTATTTTTGTATGCCACAACTGCTGCTCAAATTTTAATAGCCAAGAAATGGAAAACACAAGAATTACCAACGGTGGAAGAATGGCAGATGAAGATGGTGGACTTCATGGAGCTAGCTGACCTCACTGGAAGAATCCGCGACCAGAAAGAAGAGGAACATCAAGAAGATTGGAAGAAATTTAAAGATTATTTGAATAAATATTGTAATATTAAAAATTAGAAGTTACCTGAAAGTACTAATTAGGCCTAGGATTAAATTAGGATTTAATTAAATAAATGAGATTTAGAATGTTAAGAAAAGTTAAGAAATTTGACTATACTTGGAATATTGTTTTTGAATAATGATATTGGAAAACTGCTACATTCAGTTACAAGGAAACTCAGATGGGAGGGACTAGAGGAAGTCAAGCAATATGTTTATGAGGTTGGAAGTTTAATTAATTAATTAATTTGTATTGCTTATGTGTCTGTTGTTATATCTTTTGTTGTTATTTGCTTTATTTGCTTTATTTCTTTTTTATTTTTGTTTTATTTGTTTTACAGTATGTGTTATATTTGTATGAAACTCAATAAACATTATTGATAAAAAAGAGAGAGAATACTTATATTCTTCTTGCATGGCCAGCCCTACTACGAGGCCATACTTTAGCCAGCAAATTCTGAGGGGTGGGAAGTGAGTAGAAAGGTGTGCCATGCAGTCTAACCTGCAGTCACTAAGCTAGCTTGCTGCCCTAGCATGGCCAGAATACCAATAAGATGACCTGAGGCAACCCACCTCGGGTAGCATGCTCCTCCCAGCCCATGAGGGCATGGGCCTGGATCTGTGGTGGGGAGAAACATTCATGACATGTCTTGCACCAAGCACCAAAAGCTCTTGGTCCAGGCCTGTCTTCCTCATAAAGGTAAAGGGACCCCTGACCATTAGGTCCAGTCGCGGACGACTCTGGGGTTGCGTGCTCATCTCGCTTTACTGGCTGAGGGAGCCGGCGTACAGCTTCTGGGTCATGTGGCCAGCATGACTAAGCCGCTTCTGGCGAACCAGAGCAGCGCATGGAAACGCTGTTTACCTTCCCGCCGGAGCGGTACCTATTTATCTACTTGCACTTTGACGTGCTTTCAAACTGCTAGGTGGGCAGGAGCAGGGACCGAGCAACAGGAGCTCACCCCGTCGCGGGGATTCGAACCGCCGACCTTTTGATGAGCAAGTCCTAGGCTCTGTGGTTTAACCCACAGCATCATTTCCTCCAGTCAGAAACATTTCTGTTCTACAGTGGTACCTCTGGTTACGGACTTAATTTGTTCCGGAGGTCCATTCTTAACCTAAAACTGTTCTTAACCTGAAGTACTTCTTTAGCTAATGGGGCCTCCCACTGCCGGCGCCACGCAATTTCTGTTCTCATCCTGAGGTAAAGTTCTTAACCCAAGGTACCACTTCTGTGTTTGCGGAGTCTGTAACCTGAAGTGTTGTAACCTGAGGTGTCTGTAACCCTAGGTACCACTCTTCTATTCTATTCTATTCTATTCTATTCTATTCTATTCTATTCTATTCTATTCTATTCTATTATTTTTTAAATTTGTATACCACCCTCATCCGTATATCTCAGGATATAAAAATGCAAGACAAAAGCAACAGAAAAATAATAAAAACGAAAACAAACCAGCAACCCCTCCCCCCTTACTTCCCATAAACACATTTAAAAGGATAGAGGGTGATAATCAGCATCTAGAGCTACACTGCAGGAACAAACATCTCTTCCAATGTGCTTGTTTTGATATCTTTGTCCTGACCCCTTTCTGCAAATCACTGAGGCTATGGCTGAATTGCTTAATATTGTTTTGGTTTATAATTCCACCTGCTTTAAAAAAAGAGAGAAAAGAAATGCACGTATCGATTTTTGTGAGGCGTGGAGGTTATAATACTCTTCGTAAACTGCATCAGTCTACCCCTTGGCTGAATACTCAGTCCTTGCCTATGGTTATCAGTTTACAAGCACAGAGGAAAAAACCCATCGTGTGAAATTAAAAATGCATTATCAGCCTATCCATTCAAAGAATGAAATTATGGATCCAGGATAAATCAATCATCTCTGTGGAAAATGATAGCTTTCTGAGGAGAACTAGCAGGATTGCACACTTGCTTTTATTGCTGTGCGGGTTATTTTCCCCAGCAAAGTTGCTTTAGCGTTGCTATTGGTTCTCTCCTGATAGAAACTCAATCTGTGTTTTAATTGTGCAGCCTTTTGAGCTGAAGAATAGACTTTGCTGAAGAAGAGAAATAGTTGTGTAGTACCCCCCCCTCCATATATACTGTATATGAAAATCCTAAACAATAAGGGTTGAGAAGCAACACAATAATGATTCTCTCCTGGAGGGAACATCAACAGCAATGCAAAATGCCTTTCATGTTATATAAGATTACTGCTAACCTTTTCCAATTAGAGTCAGGCAGTGCTATTCCCTGGGAATGATTGTACCGTGCCTTTCTGCAAATGGTGCCTGGATATTTTGATATGAAGGTCTTTCCCCTACATTCTGTTCATCGGTCCCCAGGAGCCTTTTTAATGTTGTTTTGCTTTTAGCTCATTTGCAATTTGCTCGTTGCAATACTTGTCATGTTGAGGTAAAAGGGTTGCAATTTCTCAATGTGCAAAATGCTTTGACTTAAGCCAGAGGGTTTCCTGTGCTTTGAAACTACAGGTTCTCCTTATCCAGATAACGTCTAGAACGCCTCTAATATCGTGAAAGGATATCATGAATGTGTGTGTCCTAGCACTGTTGTTGGTCAGCTGATCCTGAAGAATCAGTACCAAGCTCCTGCCTCTATTCCCGTCACATCAGCAAATGAGGAGAGACAATATAAACCACAGGAAACATTCTAGAAATAAAGTGAATTTTTCTAACTCAACCAATGTTAGAAAACATGCACATAAAACATAAACAGGACTGTGTGCAGGCTGCCATTCTGAAGGAGTGCAGACCATGTTCAGAATTCTATATTGGGTGTGGAATCCGGCTTTCAGAGAATCTTTGGGTTTTTCAAATATCAAGTTTCTAAGTTTTATGGTTGTGCTTGACAGCAAGCAGGCAATACCTGCTGACATTTGAGAAACTAGAGGGATAGCTGAATCAGGCAGAGATCACTGGTCAGAGGCTGACATTCTGTGCCCTGCAAAGCGAAATCATAATAAACAATGCAAAATAAGACATGAAACATGTTTTATTTGTATATTTTAAATTGCTCGGGCACAGGCTTTTTTCTTTCCTTTTTTAAGGTTTGTTGTTGTTGTTTAGTCGTTTAGTCGTGTCCGACTCTTCGTGACCCCATGGACCAGAGCACGCCAGGCACTTCTGTCTTCCAGTGCCTCTCGCAGTTTGGTCGAACTCATGCTGGTAGCTTTGAGAACACTATCCAACCATCTCGTCCTCTGTCGTCCCCTTCTCCTTCTGCCCTCCATCTTTCCCAACACCAGGGTCTTTTCCAGGGAGTCTTCTCTTCTCATGAGGTGGCCAAAGTATTGGAGCCTCAGCTCCAATACTTTTTAAAGATAGGTACACACAAATGTACTGTTATTATTGTGTGCATACAAATATTTGCATATGGTGCTCACACTTTCTCAAGTCTGTGTTTCACACTCTTCTCTTCATGTCACCCCTTTCTTCCCCGAACGAATTAGTTTCTAGCTTTTAGTGAGTACAACCACCAACTACATTTCTGACAGGGATGTTATCAAAAAAATAGCATCTATGTGGTGACACAGCCCTGTCTTAGATGCAAGGTCTATATGAGCACTCAATTTGTGTTGAGTTTCAACTGTTGGCCATGAGGATGTGAATAAACTGTCCTTATTATTCCTTGTAATATTCCCAACGTAAAAAATAATAACATTGCATGCTCAAAACATGGATCTTGAAATGCAAATATGTATAATCATAGAATCAAGGAAGGGACCCCCAGCTGGAAGGGATCCCAAGGGTCATCTAGTCCAACCCCCTGCAATGCAGGAAGCTCAACTAAAGCATCCATGACAGATGACCATCACAACCATTGCTTAGAAACCTCCAAGGAAGGAGAGTCTACTACCTTCTGAGGGAGACTGTTCCACTGTTGAACAGCTCTTACAGTCTGAAAGTTTCTCCTGATGTTTGTCGCAATCTCCTTTCTTGCAACTTGAAATGATTTTTTAATGTATTTTTTGATTGGGTAGGTTTTTTTTTTTAATAGTTACCTTGCATCCTAAGTGGTCTGCTTTTTATTGCATTTAGTTCTGGGTTACTTCTCAAGAGATCAGCCTATCACACCCCTTTCCCTGTGTAGTGTAATTGTCTGGAATGGCAAGATGGCTCTATGCTTTTCTTCTTTCTTTTAAGATATGTGATAACTGTTAAGAACTTAATGTTGCAAATTTGTTTTTTCTTTGGGCATGAGAACCCACCAAGCAAAACAGCTTTTTTAAAAAGTCCATGCTGCTGTGACTCTAATCAGAGTCACTTCCTGCCCTGAACATTTGCTAGGGGTTGCTACCTCTCGTCACACATCCACCAGAATCAGCTGCACTTAGCAGTGATCAAAGGTGGTCTCCAGAAGCTGGAAATCAATAAAGTGCTCTGGAGTGGTTTGAAATCAATTTGGATGAGATGCACCATGCTGCCTGCCTATATGGTACACATATTATCATCATAATTGAGAAGGTTTGCAGGCTTAACAGCAATAGGTGTGCCACAAAGCATGTCCCAAATTTCTGGCTGTTTAAGCCCTTTTAAAACAATCAAATTCCTTCATTTTGTCTCTCTTTATGCCTTCTGTTTTAAAAAATCATAAATCTATAGAGAAGCTGCAGTACAAATGAGACTTCAAATAATATTTAATAGGGCATTTCTGTTTAATCATGCCTTTCAGGATTTTTCTGGAGTTCCTGCAGAGTCACTGGAACGAAGCTGAGCTCTTTCGATATATAGCTGAAACCCTAGGAGAGCCACCTCCTGCGCACAGCGTAATACAGATTTTAGCAAGATTGATTACAGCGGAGGAATTCAGAAACGTAAGCTATTAGTCCTTGTTCTGGGGTTGGATTTTCACTTACTTGAGCTGAATTTGCTCTCCATTCCCTAGGAGATCTTTCCTAGGACAGCATAACTTGAAATGGAGCCTTCTGCTACATGATTGAAATGGTTTTCTGTACAACTGAATCACACTCACTTTCCCCTCCAGATGGGAGAAAAAGTAAACCACTCAGAGCAGGAAAAATATATTCCTAGCACACTGTCCGGGGCCCAGCGATGTTACAAGACTCTACATGAGAATACAGTTGTACCTCGGAAGTCAAACGGAATCCATTCCAGAAGTCCGTTTGACTTCCAAAACGTTCGAAAACCAAAGCACGGCTTGTGATTGGCTGCGGGAAGCACCAGCAGCCAATTGGAAGCCGAGGAAGCCCTGTCGGACATTTGGCTTCCAAAAATTGTTCAAGAACCGGAACACTCACTTCGGGTTTTGATCATTCGGGAGCTGATTTGTTCAGGAGCCAAGGCGTTCGAGATCCAAGGTATGACTGTATTATGAAGATCACTTAATGTGGAGTCTTATGAAGGACATGATCCATATATAAAATTCAGATACTGCCATTAGTTGCCATGATACCTTCTTGCTTGGAGGGATAGAAATTATACAAGAAATCAGTTTGGCAACTTACAGCCCAAAGACGAGTGGGACCCTTAGACCAAATGCATGTGGATCATGATGTAACTTCCTGTGTATGGCAAGGAGAGGGAAAAGAAAGGAAAAGAAGGGAATCAAATGAGAAAGTGAGAGAAAAGTGGTAACAGAAAAAGGTAAATCCCATTTACCTTGGCTTTAGCTCCGCCCACTTTTGACTTCAGCCTGTTCATCAGCAATATGTGGACCCTGACATATTACCCTTGAGGGTGTCTTTCATTTTTCCAATTCATTCCTTCATATTTCCATATCAGTTTGCATTTTCTTTTTCAATACAGTCACCATGAAAGGTTATCAGCATTGTAGTTCAGATTTCTCCTAATACACACATTTGGTATGCAATTTCTGCCTAACATGCACATTTTTGCAAAACGTATTTCCCTAATGTTTATATTTTCCTTGATAAAAATGTCTGGATGTTATTTTCACTAATATATGCATTTTATGGACACCTAGTAATGTGCATCCCTGTACACATTACCTAGCTGGCATAATTTTCCATTCCACTCTGTATTTCTTGCATGCAGCAGTGTTTCTGTTCCGCTGCAGTATGCTTCTGTCAAAAGCTGTGTTATTCAACTTGTTGCCTGCTTTGATGAAATTTACGTAACAGCTGAAATTTATGTAGTTACATAAATTACATTGCCATCATTCCACCCCATCCATTTCAATCCAAAGGAAACACAATGCAAATGGGGGAAAATGTATTCAATTACACATTTTTTGCAAATTGTAAGCAACACTAATTGTATTCACTGAATTTATTCCCATGCCACACAAGTGATAAATAAGTAAACACCAGCGATTTCCACTCCCATTTCTGTTTTAGCCAGAATTCACCAACATCCCATTAGATCAGTCTATTTCTGGTCTGTGCCAGTTTTGCATGCCTTCATACATGTCTGTTCCATCCTGCTTTCATATTAATCTGTGATCAAAAACAATAACAACAAAACATTGTATTTACATTTGTATTGAAATGTATTTTTGAACATCTTTTCTCACGAAACACACGTTTCTTAAAATATTTTCTCCCGGAGTACCTATTTCTAAATGTACCTAATTCTAAAGTAAGTAGCTGCTCTACACATTTCAGCGCTGCATTTTTATCTTTATTTTTGAGCTGACCTGACAACTGCATCACAAAATTTGGAGAAGAGCAAAATCCAGTGGAGAGCTACATTTTTAATGCACACATTAGACCAGAAAATGTGGATCAGGTCAGTTCATATTGGAATTCACAAAGAACAGATCTTGGAACACAAACCAGTCATTTTATCAGTAGGCCATCCCTTTTATCTCTTAGCCCTGCCTGAGAGAAAGAGCCAAGGAATTCTGAGGAAAGCAAAAAGAGTTTTGAAGAGTAGTGAAATTACTCGGTGGGGTTCTCCACATCCTGGTTTGCTGTAGGAGTAGTATTAAAGGTAGACAGAGTGGTTTATGACAGGGAATTGGGATCGATGGGTGAGTTGGCTTGCACTTGCAATTTTTATGATGGGTTGTTAGGGGTCAAGAAAGTTTATTCTGCAGCTCTGCCTGATTAGTAGCCCCAAAGGCTTTCCAACCTTTTTTTGCACTGTCTCGCTTGATTCACTTGCCTGAGCTGTTCAGATTATACGTTGAACAATTCCTTGCCTGAGGACAATGCTGCCATAGTGTACCTTTCTTTCTTCTTGTTCTCTGATTATGACAACATACATGGTCAGTAGCAGAATTCAGAAATAGACTGCATAGTCACTTCTAGCCATTTTATGCACAAACTAGATTTGTAGAGAGGAATGGTAAGAGCAAATGAGCTCCTTCCTCTAGGATGAAAAGCCCTTTGCACACACAATATTCATTTTTTTATAACTTGTTTTATTCTCATGTGGTACTTCATATTAGCAGAGCAATAGTCATTTATCTAATCACATCTTACAGTCCTAGAAGAAGATATGGGACAAGGTAAACATTAAGAAACTGAAAATGCCACAGGATTGATTTTCTCCCACCATGCCACTGAACAGGTAACACCCCATCTCCTCCATTGCCCCATGTTTGTAGAAGCACAACACTCTCCCCTACTGTATAAATAGGCCTTTATTGCTCTGTAAATGGATTTTTTATTTTTCAATTTCCTCTTTCTTAAACTCAAACAATACCTAATTTTCAATAAGGCCAGAATCTGCCAAACCTTAATTAGCCATTGCTTGATGGATGGAATTTCCTTATGTGCAATCAAGACCTTTGCAATTATTAATAAGTTAGATGTTATTTCAAGTCCTGGGCAGAATTGTTAAGTTCCACTTTGTGGAGTTTGGGCAGAAATCATCCCACTCCACAATACTCTGGAGTGGAAATCTGAATGGCTTCCACAATTCCCTGAAGACATTGAACAAACAGGCCTAGTATGGCTAAGTCTTGCTGCCCATGATTGGAGGTGGGCGGCAGTGCTCTTTGATCCAGTAATGATGAAGAGGTTTTACTGCCCATTGGCTGGATTAGAGAGTTTGGGTAGTGTAGTGTAACTTCCCTGCTTGCATCCCAGTGAAAGGGTGTCATTTATTTATTTACCTTCCCTCTTTGGTTGAAGATTTTATGTGAGCATCTCTGATCCTGCTAAGGATAGGTAAAAGCACTCTTCTTTCTGAATTGGAGATTTTAGGGGACCTTGTACCCCTGGGGAATGGGACTGCTGTAAACCACTGGACTATGCTATACCAGGCATGTCCAACTGGTCGATTGCGATCTACCATTCGATCGCGGGGCATCTGTAGTTGATCCCAGTCAATCGTGTGATCCTGGTTGATTGCCCCCCCCCCCAAAAGCTCAACAACTTAAGTCAAGCCAATGGGTAGATCACTGCCAGTTTTTTTTAATAGTGGGAGTAGATCACAGTCTCTTGGGAGTTGGACATGCCTGCGCTATACCATTGGTCTTCAACTGGTGTGTCAGGACACAATACTGGGTTGTGGTCTGATCTATGGTGGGTTACAACAGGAGTGCTTCTACTATTAAAATTTATGGTTAAAAGCCTAAGTAGAGGATGTCATATGTGTGGAGGAAAAACTTAAACGTGAAGTAACAGTTCCAAAAATGGACTTGTAGCCTTATTGGAGTTCACCGATTGGGTCTGCGTTGCTCCGGGACAGGAGGAAGGAAGTCAAAATGACACCGAGTTGGTTCAAAGAAAGAGTTTATTCTGCTCTCCGGATAGCAGAAGGCACTTGCGTGGTGAGTCCACAGCAAGTCCAAAGGAATGACAAGTTTCATGCAGTATATATATCCTCCAGGCATCCTCTCCCCCTTCCCCAGCCACTTCAACTTGTATACGCAGGTTGACATCACATATGTTCCTGCTCTGGTACTCTCAACCATAAAAGGATCTTCCTTCCTGTACTTCTGACCATAAAAGGATCTTCCTCTTCCTACTCTTATCTGGGAAGACGTCATAATCTCCAGGAACACGCTTTTGGCGTTTTCCCCGGACATTGGTCTTGTGTGTATTTTGTGGTCAGCACATAAGATAAAGTTCTGACATGTTTTCTTTGTTCCCCTGGAGAGCCAAGGCCATCCCTTGCCTGTCCTGATAAAGGACAGAACTTTTTATGCAGTTGTGTCCTTATTATGGTTTTGCTCAACAGTTCAAGTTTTACGCATTTAAAAGTGCTCTCTTTTGAAAGAACAAAAAAAAGGGGGGGGTTGAGTCAGTTTTAAACTGCTACACAGAAACCCATTCCTTCAGACTTTATTCAGCAGAGCTGTACTTGCTACTGAAGGTAAATGAGTGGAAATGGTATTTAATCCAGTACATTCAGGATTGGCACAGTCCATAACAAACCCAGTTGCAGCACTTACAAAAACTTATAAACTTGAAACAAGACTATACCTTAGCACTAAGTAAACGGATTACTATTTGAAAAGGGGCCAAAACAGGACCCTCACCCAAATATGTACAGAACACCACACCAGAAGGAAGATAAGATAAAAACAACTAAAAATATGTGTTGCAGACAGGCTGAGGGGAGAGAGATGACATAGCATGTGGCCTTAGAAAGAGCAAAATATGCATCCCTTGAAACACTGAGGTGAACCTGTTTCTCTCTCTTCCCAACCTTGGAGTTGGCTGCCCTGTGCCTGCCTTTGGCTATTCCCACAGCTTGAGGTGTATGGATTGGAACAATGCAAACTTGATCTCAAACCTTGGTTGTCGCTACAGTCTGGTGGGATTTTTGGAACCCAGACCAGACCCTTGATGAGTTGCGTGTTTCAAATGTCTGACTCTTCATCCTATTTTTTAAAAAAAACCTGTTTAGGATGCTTGCCGTAGTATGGTACCATCAACGTAATATGTATAAATCTTTGTAATTGCTATCAGCACATGTGAATTCACTGCTGGGCCATCTGTCCACATGTTGTGCTCATTACTGTAGATGAGGCAAGCTGAACTTGAACAGCCTGGCTAGTTAGCTAGAGAGTCAGGTCATTACCATGGCAGCTATTAGGTGACTGTACACTGATAGTGCAGGGCAGCAAAAATGTGTGTTTCGTATATCCCAAATTGCATATATGCTGGCTTAGATCATGAAGCATAAATCAAGCTTTAGCGTTTGCTTTCCCTTTTTTATGGCGCTGTCCTTTAAAACGCTGGTTGGTTGGTTGTTCTAGCTACATTAAGAGAAGGAATAAACAGCATTTAATCTCTAATTAGAAACTCACTTCCAAATTACCTCGTTTCGAAAGGTAAAGGTCAGAAATTGTTTGATAAAATGTCAGATCAACAGCATGTTATAAAACGATTATTGTCAGAAAAGCTATGTTAATTGTTCTCAGAGTAAACATCTGCATATGTTCGGTTAAATTAGGTGAACTTTCTTCCATGGGCCTCAAGGATAAGTGCTCTTCTCATACTGAAATCTGGAGATGTTCTTTATTGGGTTTGATTGTACATTGTTTGTCCAGCAAACATGCCATCTTAAGACGGTCATTACAATATATAGTCCAACCTCGGTTCTCGAATGGCTCCGTTTTTGAACGTTTCGGCTCCCGAACACCGAAAACCTGGCTTGCCAGTGTTGAAATACCTTGAGGATGCTCTTTAGGGAGTGGCCACCGGGACCATGTAACACTGGTCCTAAAGGATCTTCAGTGGCTCCCAGTACATTTCTGCACACATTTCACAGTGTTGGTGTTGACTTTTAAAGCCCTGAATGGCGTCAGCCCAGTTTACCTAAAGGGGCATCTTCACCCCTGTCATTCAGTCTGGACACTGAGGTCCACCTCCAAGGGCATTCTGGCAGTTCCTTCACTGCAAGAAATGAAGTTACAGGGAACCAGGCAGAGGGCCTTCTTGGCAGTGGCGCCCTCCCTGTGGAATGCCCTCCCATCAGATGTCAAGGAAATAAACAACTACACTTTTAGAAGACATCTGGAAGCAGCCCTGTATAGGGAAGTTTTTAATGTTTGACATTTTACTATGTTTTTATATGTGCTGTAAGCCACCCAAAGTGGCTGAGGAAACTCAGTCAGATGGGTGGAGTGTTGTTGTTCTCATCATCACCATCACCACCATCTTCATCCCTTCTCATGCCCTTTCTTGAAATGCAGCTGGTCTTCTGTCTCCACTTAGTCATTTGTAAGTTCCATGACTCATACGACAGTTGGTGCCTGTTCCGTTCCCGCTCAGCACATGTCAGCCTCTTCGCCTTCTCTCAAGCACCACTGTATGCATAAGCTGTAATTATAACTTGATTAGTGTAGTAATTCATCTTCCGTTTTTAATCTTTGCTGAAATGTGTGATACGTGGGTGCGAGGGCTCAGCATGTGAGCATTTCTGGGAATTTCTATTTCATATTTATCTGCATATTGTGTCTTAAGTTTCCATCTCATGTCTCACCATTCCATCCCACTGTAGAATGACCAAGAAAGGGGTATTGGGACATCAATGTGCAGATGAAAGAGCAGGTCTCGTTGTCCAGGGCTGTCATTGAGTTCCATAGGCTGCAGTCTTGAATGCAGTGGAGAATGAGAAAACCAAATCTTTGCCCCTGCAGAACAGGCTCATGAGAAATAGAAATTTATCTCCCAGGACAATTTTGATCAGTGAGTGGCTGTGCGAGGTTTCGTTCCTTGCCTCCACACAAAGAACTTTGAAATGGGTTGTGATGGATCGGTGCTGCTTTTGACCTGCCATCATCTCCTGATTAGAGACAGGAGGGTCCATGGAGGGTCCAATTTAACTCCCTATCAAGGCAAGAGCAATTGCCAGCCAGCCAATTTCCCTCATCTCCAGAGGTGAATCAGCTCATCCTCCTCCTTGCCTTTAATGTGTCCTTCTTAACATGAAAGAGCTGCCTGTAATATGGGAGAGAGTTTTCCTTGAGCTTAGAAAGCCCAGCAGTCAAAATCCAAACCTACATAAATATTTGTTTTGATTAGGGGAAAAGGGGGAGTAAAACTGAGGTAAATGGGTTAGTTAAAGGTAAAGGGAAAGGGACCCCTGACCATTAGGTCCAGTCGTGACTGACTATACCAAAAAGAAAAAGACCATTTTTAATTCACCCATATAGCTGGTAAGTGAGCAGACCAGCATACTGTATAAATATCCCCTAATAGAGTTACCATTTAAATATTTGCATGTCGCTGAATTTTGCATTGCTTTTTATTGCTATCAAATCATCTTTTTTATATAAAAAAGGACAATCTAACAGCACCTAGGTTTCAGTATTAATACTCACATATGAAGAATGCATGGGGCAATTAAGGATTATCCATGCTGACAGCTTTTCATAGGGGAAAAAATGGATTTGTGATTTCTGTTAATTCAGGAGAATGGATTCAATGACAGTTTGAAGCCATGACTGGGAGTGACAGAATGTCAGTGAATGAATATTCCCCTGGTCAAATGAACTGGAGACTTCTTCTTAAAGATCAAGGTTCTTTGGCATTTTCTTCGCATGGGGAAGTGTTCCTTACCTCTTCCCCATGACCTGAAGGCAGTTCTCAGCTTTGGGACACAGCAGCCGGAGCATGTTTGGGAGTGGTGGGTTGACCCCACCCCTTGTTCTACTTGATGCAGTTGCCACAGTGCTAGAGGGGAGAATAAGGGAATGGGGCTGGGGAAAAGACTGGACTTCTCTTTCTCCTAGTCTATCAAACTTGACACAATTTAGCTAGTAATGGTAATAGCATTACACACATGTCACCACACCTCACAGTCACATGCAGTGTCATTAATTATGACAGCCCTGTGAGGTATTCCAGAATTATTTCCTCATACTGCAGGTGAGGCGATGGGGGGTGATGGTGAGAGAAAAGGGTTTTGCTTACGGCCACTGAGTGAGGGCAAAGCTGAGGTGAGAGGTGAGATGAGGACTCACAGATCATGATTTCTGGTTTTCTCCTATGCTATACCAGCTATTGTAATGAATTTGTGTCATGACTATTAAGAAAGTAGGGACACCTCACTGAAATAGAGATTTTTTTTACTTGAAATAAAAGGGATTGGGGCATTTTCTGCTAAGGATGACCTTGAAAGGCTGGTATGTGGGGATAACGATGCTGTCCTTCCTTATAGTGTTATTGTAAGGATTACCAAGGACAATATATTCTCCACATAATATGGGAGAAGTGCTTTGAGCATTCCACAATGTAATAAAAATGCTGCCAGTGCTAGATGGATTTCATTAGGCACTCTGTGGGCTGGTTTGCACAGAAATGATGTGGTGACTCAAGTGTGATCAAACACCACAGATAGAACTTTCATGTCATCTCGAACACAATGCTTTTTCATGCAGATGCCAGTCATCAAAGCCCCTTTCAGACAAGCTTGGGTGAATGACTCTGCAAAAGGGACATGTCAGGATCACAGTGGCACGCCATGCCCCCTAAGCCTACATGCATGAAAACATTCCATGTGCCTACAAACTGTACAAATATAGACCTGTTTGGGTGAAGCGCCCACATTTTGAGAGGTCCCTTTTGTACCTAAGGTCTTTTCATGTTGTCAGTTGAATGCACGTAGTTTAGGGCACTCTAGTCTCACTACACCCCCAGGGGCAGAATTTGGTGTTTCAGATTTCTGCAGTGCCCTATGCAAGGCCAAAATTTGACACCCCACTTCCTGTTCTGCTCAATTCACTCCCTTGCCACCCTGTGGTGACCCCTAGGCTTGGCACCTAGTGCGGCAGAGCCAGTTGTCCTGCCCTAAATCCACCTCTGCCCCCCCAACATTAATTTATGAAAATGGATCAAGTGCAGACCCTCCAAGAGTCCATATTTTCCAAGGACAGCCCCGGGTTTACAGAAGCCATCCCAGTTTCTGATTTGATTCTGGATTGTCCCGCTTTTCCTTAGGACGTTGGAGGGTATGGTAAGCTGTCCCTATTTTCATCGGATAAATGTTAGAGGGTATGGAGTTATCCAAGTCCAGAGCCATCTGAAGGCAGCCCTGTATAGGGAAGTTTTTTAATGTTTGTTGTTGTTGTTGTTGTTGTGAAGCTTCCTAGAGTAGTTGGGGAAACCCAGTTAGATGGGTGGTATATAAGCAGTAAAATTATTATTACTGAACAGAACATCCCTATTTTCATCTGATAAATGTTGGAGGGTATGCAGTTAAAACTGTAAAGCAATCAAATAATATACATGCATGTGTAACAGCCCCTGCGTACCGCACTTCCATAACAGCATTTCTGAGTTGACAGTTGGTTCTTCTAGACCAAGGATGGGAAGCCTGTGGTCCTCTGATTGCTACTGGACTACAGTTTCCAACATTCCTGACTATTGGCCATGTTGGCTAGGGCTGATGGGAGCTGGAGTTTAACAACATCTGGCAGAACAGAAGTTCCCTATCCTTGGTCTAGGTGTATTGACAGTACTTACTTTAAGTACTTATTTGTGTTTATGGTAGTTGTGCTTATGGGGACAGTTAGTGGTATATTGTAGGATACGCAGTTATACAATAATGAATATATAAGATCCCAGGGTGGTATTGAACTAAGTCTTATTCAGAGTAGACCTGTTGAAATTAAGGAACATGGCTAAGCTAGGTCCATTAATTTGAGTGGGTGTACTTTGAGTAACGGGACGCGGGTGGCGCTGTAAGTTAAACCACAGAGCCTAGGACTTGCCGATCAGAAGGTCGGCGGTTCGAATTCCTGCGACAGGGTGTGCTCCTGTATGCTCGGTCCCTGCTCCTGCCAACCTAGCAGTTCGAAAGCATGTCAGAGTACAATTAGATAAATAGGTACTGCTCTGGCAGGAAGGTAAACGGCATTTCCGAGCACTGCTCTGGTTCGCCAGAAGAGGCTTAGTCATGCTGGCCACATGACCCGGAAACTGTATGCCGGCTCCCTCAGCCAATAAAGCGAGATGAGCACCGCAACCCCAGAGTCAGCCACAACTGGACCTAATGGTCAGGGGTTCCTTTATCTACTTTGAGTAATACCTAGTTGAATGCCACTCACAATGCATCTGGGAGCTTAGTGAGCGCATCATAAGGGATGTGAAATAATAATTCCCCTTTATTTGGAGATGAGGGCTGCAGATTAAAGATTTTATCTCGCATGTTTACATGCATGTTAAACTATGACAAAATATGTTATCTGAGTAGGCCAGGCATAGGCAAACTCGGCCCTCCAGATGTTTGGGAGCTACAACTCCCATCATCCCTAGCTAACAGGACCAGTGGTCAGGGATGATGGGAGTTGTAGTCGCAAAACATCTGGAGGGCCGAGTTTGCCTGTGCCTGGAGCAAAGCAAAGCATTTCTTTGGAGGCCCTGGTTGACCATTTGGCTAAAGGTTTGGGAAATAATTTGATGTCATCTGTGTCTATACCTAGGGAATGCTAGATAAAAATAATTCCTTTTTATATAGTAATATTCTTCCAACTATCATTTTGTAAAGCATCTGGTTTTATGCTTTTCACAAGTTGATCAGTGATTCAAACAGTTTGTGGCTACATTAAAATAATAACCAAGAGTATAATTAAGCACTACACTCATAAAATAAAACAATCACAAAACAAAACAGTTGCAGCTGAAGTGAAAATAGCCCCAGTACCTGCATTTCATAGATCTGTTTTTCATAGATCTGTTTTTAGTGGCAGTCACCTGAGAAAGCATCTTCCTCTCCCTTGGATGTCCAACGCAAAATGAAAGATCGTTCCTGAGATTGCTGTATATTATGGGGAACTTGAGTGGGTGGGTGTCTCTGATTTCATATTAGCTATGAAACTTCAACCCTGCCTACTCTGAATCTTCTGGCATAGACAGAGAATGCAGATAAAAGACAAGGCACCATCTTTTTCCTTCTGCCAGGTTTTGGAGAATGTTAGATGCAGAATGAGTCTGTCACGTTGCTTTCAGTAAAACTCCCCCAGTCCCTTGCACTGTGACTAGCACATCACCATCTAAATCACAAAAGTAAGTAGCTGTTTTAACTCTGACATTTCTAGTCACATTTAACAGTTCTGAACGGTGTAAACTCCTGCAAATTTAAAATTGTCAATTTGTTTTTTGCTGTAGTTTGAGCTGTGTTTCAATCAGCGAACATGCCTATTTTCTTGATCCATTATTTTATGTGCAATACATTATCTCTCCATTTAAAGTTGAAGACATTTGTAATTAACCTTCAAGTGACATAATTTTGCTCGAAGCCACAAATGCTTGAAACTGCAGAGTTTTTCAGTGTCCCAAATGAAGAATATAGTGTATTGTGAAAGATGGTAGGGGACGGATATAGATATGAACTGTTTCATCAAAGCAAAATGGAGATTTGTCATAGAGTAATTAATAGCATAGTGTTTAAACAGCCAAATCTGTTATTTCTGTTTAAAAGAGTGAAAATGGGTTCTTTGATGTTCAATGAAAAGATGTCATCAAGGGATGATTGTAAATAAAGTACACAGGGGGAAAAAATTTCTCCATGGGATGCATCAGAGATGACTGACATCTTCAACCTAGGAAACAGGGATGGATGAATCAGTCCATTTTCAGTCCATGGCATTTCTGCATGTTTACCAATCCCATTTCCTCATAAATATGCCTGGATTTTCCTTTAAACAGACACAGAAATGTACATTAAATATATTTTAAAAATTCTTCTTTTTAAAACATATTCCTCAAACAACATAGTTGTGATTCAAGGACCCTTGTTGCAGCTGTGAGGGTATTGGTGGCGAGCCTCTTGGGCTTGGGTGGCGGTTAGGCATTGGAATGTGTTGTTGGTATATGGAAGGGCAAGCTGTGGCCATCACCTACCCCTTCATTTATGGGTATTCCGTTAAAGGAATCCGGCGGTTGTGGATCCTGTCTGATGCCCTGTGTGGAGGGGGGCCATGGCACGACCCTCGGTGACATCAGGGGAGAGCTTATAGTTGTATTTGCATCAACAGGCTCTCCCTACGGGTGGTTAACCCCTCATTAGACTCACCCCTCTCCGAGTGGGTGGAGTAAAATTTGCTGTGGTCCAATGCCTAAGCCAATACCTTCTCACATGCTGTAATCAATAAAGTTGTGGCCTTTTCTTGCCCATTAACCTAATATACTGTGTCCACGTGTTTTCATTCCCCAAGCGGGGATCAGGTCCTTGAATCACAAAGCCTCTCCTCCTTCTGGAGGGGAGGGATTGTGAACGGGAGTCAATTCCCGCGTCACGCAGGGGGCATTCTGCCCCCTGCCGTCTCATCATCGCTGGCGCGCCACGCCTCCCAGTTGGGCACGAGTCACCCACCCACCACTCCCTTTAGGGCATAGCTTCTTGCCCAACCTTGCTATGGACCCATGGTTGGTCGCCCTGGTTGCCCAGGGGGCCTGGTAGGAGTTTTTGACTCATGGAAAAAATCTGAAGCATAATGGCAGGGAGAGCTGGCGCGGCCGCATTTGAGTGGCTAAACCGCGCCCCCGCGGCAGCACCCGATTGGGTGCCCAACTGGGAGGTGTGGCGCTCCAGCGATGATGAGAGGGCAGGAGGCAGAATGCCCCCTGCGTGACGCGGGAATCGTCTCCCGCTCACAATCCCTCCCCTCCGGAAGGAGGAGAGGCTTTTTAAATGCACATTCTCTCAAAATACATATTTTAAACACTTTGGCAAAATGTGAAATCTGGAGAACAAGTTCAGCTCCAGTCTGAACCTTACTCCAAGACATGCCAATCAGCTCACTTCATACCAGGACTCAAGCATCCCTATTGGGGAGGTGGCTCACCTATTGATCAGGCCTCCCCATCAGAGCAAAAATTGAAATGAGTGATACAGATGAAGTCACTTTGAATTTCAAAACTTGAAAAATTAACAGGATTGGGGGTTTGGGGGTTACTTTGGCCGTTAAGAATGAATTAAGCACAGGTGAGTCAAATTTAGGCATGAAGTCTCTTGTTAATGGGAAAACTTATTGTCACCTGCCTAATCCTTCTCGTCTCTCTTGCAAGGATTTTCAAACACGTTTAAAAGGATGTGGTTTCGTCTGCTTCCTGATGCGTTTTGCCTGCTTCCTTCCAGGAAGAGGGCCTTCTCAATAGTGGCACCCTCCATGTGGAACGCTCTCCCTTCAGATGTCAAGGAAATAAACAACTATCTGACTTTTAGAAGACATCTGAAGGCAACCCTGTTTAGGGAAGTTTTTAATGTTTGATTTTTTATCTTTTTTTAATATTCTGCTGGCAGCCGCCCAGAGTGGCTGGGAAAACCCAGCCAGATGGGCGGGGTATAAATAAATAAATTATTATTGTTACTACTACTACTACTACTACTACTACTACTACTACTACTACTTTGTTGTAGGTAGGCAGTCTAGATGCCATAAGAAGTCTCCAAACCAGATGGCTCCATGCTAATATAATGAAACAACTCATAAGGACACATATTCAGAAAAAAGAATGTCTCCAAGCCCAAGTTAAAATTTTAATTCATCATTACCAGAAAAAAACAATTTCCCTCTCTGTAAGATTTCAGTAGTCATATACTGTGAGAGAATAGAGTGGGATGGACTATGCATGTTTACTCAGAAAAATATGAACTACCAGCACAAGCTAATCAACTACTTCATAATCCCCTTTAATCACGTCTGTATTTTCATGTGCTTTTTAAAATTTTGGCTGACCCTATTTTGCAGAACTATGTAATATATATTTCTTTATTATATTGGTCCACTATTTGCTGTAAGGAGTCAACCTTTTGGATTGGTTTTAATACACTGGCTGAAATATAGTCTGCCTCAGCTTTCCATTAAAATTTGTAGTATCCAACAGGCAAAATTATCCATGCAAATTCAAAGAGTTTTAACTATTAGCTTTAATTGGCCCCAATTAACACATGGTAATTTTTGCAGATGTTCATCTGCAGAACTGGTACCACGTGGCTTGTTTGACCAGGTATGAACACCAAGTTTGGAGACTGAATGGTGAGAAAGATAAGAAATTGTTTGGTCGGTTAAAAACATCCATCCATTTGTCCTCTAAATTTTTCACTGCCTATAATTTGGTTAGTTCATAAACATGCCTGTGAACAAGACTACATATTGTGAGAAGCCTACCTTAAGTGACCATAAAAACTAGTAGATCTGGAAACTTCTTTAGCTGTTGACAAATTTTCATAAGGACTTTTAAAAAGGCAAACTGATGTGGAAAGATGAAGTACTGAACTTAAAACTAGAAAAAATGAGAAAAGCCAAAGCCGACAGATTCACCCATCCTAAACACACACAGTTCTTGATTTAAAATACCACATGATGTCACCCCCTGGCCTAGAATTGAAATGAGCTCTGCTCAACAAGTGGGAAGCATATAATAAATAGTAAGTCCTTCCTTCCATTCTTGGGGTGCTTCCAAACAAGTCCTTATTATGGGATGGCTGCTCCTCGTGCATGCAAGTTCATTGAAATATCCACACAACATTTTTGCCATCAAAATGTTAGCTCGTACTTTATCCACATTTAAGCTGGGGAAAATGAAATAAGATGGAAAGGGGGGGGGGGACATTACCAATAACCCATTTGTGAACTGTCACTAACCCGTTTACAATATTTAATTTCTTTCTGGAAGCACCCTCAAACACTTCTGCTGCAGAATTTTAGCCTATATAGTTCATTCCTCTGATCATGCCTCTTCCAGAAGGGAAATATAGATCATCCCTCAGCTCTGTTAAGCAAAACAAGCAATGTCTGCAAATTAGTCCCTTAGCATGTCGCGGTTCCTCTTAATAAGTCTAATTAACTAGTCCCTCTAGTTAATAAGTCTAACTAACTAGCAGCTACTGTAAAATATATAACGTGCATCTGTGAATTATTTCACACAAACCTCTGTTGACATGCAAATAAGGAGCTATTGCACAAAAATAATAAGCAGGATTTAAAATTGGGAACGTGGCTGAATTCCATGCCATCTAAATTCTGTTCCAAATATTAGGGGGTTGTATCTGGCAGAATTGCACCCCAAAATGCCAATTTGGCATATTGAAAATCTTCTTTCAGTTTATCTTCCTCCCCACATCCATACACAAGCACCCATCCACCACCCACCACCACCAAAGGTTTACTGTCAGAGTTTGTGAGAGTGAAAACTAGCCACCCTCAGAGAAGTTTCTTCATGAGTCACTGTTCTGCTAAGAAGGAGGTAAACTCAGATCAGTGACTCATAAAGAGGCACAATAGACAACATTCTCCAAAAGCAAATACCTTTGCTTCATATCTGTATTGAGAGTTCTTTGAGTATCCAGATACATTAGATTAAGAATTGGGGAAAAATGTATTTTCCTCTACAGGAGGCTGAAGGAGGTACAACCAGAGCTGCAATTCACAAAGAGATGCCTCAGTGGTACCTCAGGTTACAGATGCTTCAGGTTACAGACTCCGCTAACCCAGAAATAGTACCTCGGGTTAAGAACTTTGCTTCAGGATGAGAACAGAAATCACACGGCGGCAACATTAGCTAAAGTGGTACCTCAGGTTAAGAACAGTTTCAGGTTAAGAACGGACCTCCAGAACGAATTAAGTTCTTAACCCGAGGTACCGCTGTATTAGACAATCTCTAGCAATATTTTGGTCCCGCCATAGCCTTCATTATAATTTCATTTTTTAAAAAATATATGATTTGGGGTATACTAGCACTTCTCTAGCAGTGACACACTAATGTCTGCATCACGCAATTTGTGAATTACTGGTTTTATGCAGGATTTTTTTTAAAAAAAGCATTAAAAAAAGTCTGTTAAAACCAGCATTTTTTCTTTCACTTTCGCTGAAAGTACAAAAGCTGCCTACTATTCCTGGTAGCTCCCCACCCCATGGGAACTTGTTGACAGAAATTTCTCACATAAAGGTGGGGGGAATTGGCATGGAATACTTTGCAGCTGGCACTGGCCTATTTTTAACTAAAACATATTAAAAGCGATTGAAATCAGCCTCTTTCTCCTCCCTTCTGCCCTTCTCAATCCCATCTGCTACAATTAATATTAACACAGTTGTGGGGTTTTTTTAACTTCTGATTTTAAGTAGCTGCATTTTTAGAACGGCAACATGAAATGTTAGCAGAAAATGTGGCAAACATGCCTTCTGCATACAGTTCCATCTGTTGGTAGCAAGCAGGTTTCTTTGAAAAAGGGAAGAGCCCATAAATGTTTTTGTGGTGCAGCTGTCTGGACAGCTGACCAAGAAGGAGGATGAAGTGAAGCAGCCAGTGGCTCTGCGATGTAAGGACACTGGGGCCCAAATCTGGACCCCTGTAAGCCCTGCTGGGGTGGCGGATGACCAGGCCCAGATTTAGGTTTGATGAGGCCCTAAGCTACTGAAGGTAATGGGGTCCTTTATATGTCCAGCTGTTGTTTGTCAACAACAAATTGTCATTTTTGTTGTTGAATACATGCTATATGGTAATTTATGGAGCTAATAGGTATCTCAAGCCACTTGCACTTGTTGCCATGCAACCAGTCCATGCAGAATGTAGACACCCTATATATAGAAATGAGCAAACCAGTGATATTTTAGTGAACAGGCTAGCAGACAGGGCCCATTACTTACATCATAGGAGCCTACACAACACAAAACACTGTTGCTGTATGTAGGTTTTATTTTATTTGTTGTTTATCTTATACAGTGGTACCTTGGGTTAAAAACTTAATTCATTCCGGAGGTCCGTTCTTAACCTGAAACTGTTCTTAACCTGAGGTACCACTTTAGCTAATGGGGCCTCCCGCTGCTGCCGTGCCGCCATGGCACAATTTCTGTTCTCTTCCTGAAGCACATTTCTTAACCTGAGGTACTATTTCTGGGTTAGCGGAGTCTGTAACCTGAAGTGTCTGTAACTTGAGAGTCTGTAACCCGAGGTACCACTGTATTTTGGAAATGTACATCCAGATTTTTTCCCTTTATTTTTTGGAGGTGCCCCCAAGGGAGTGGGGCCCTAAGCTATAGCATGTTTAGCTTATACAGTGGTACCTCAGGTTAAGTACTTAATTTGTTCCAGAGGTCCGTTCTTAACCTGAAACTGTTCTTAACCTGAAGCACCATTTTAGCTAATAGGGCCTCCTGCTGCCGCTGCACCCCCGGAGCATGATTTCTGTTCTCATCCTGAAGCAAAGTTCTTAACCTGAGGTACTATTTCTGGGTTAGCAGAGTCTGTAACCTGAAGCGTCTGTAACCTGAAGAGTCTGTAACCCGAGGTACCACTGTACGTAAATCCGGCTCTGGGGATGACAAATGAAGCCTAGGATGGACACCCAGGCTTCTGTCACAACTGATCTCTCAACAGCTGCCGAGCTCTTGGCGCCGAATAACACTGTGGCCAGCTTCCAAGTCCACCAAGCGAACGAGAAAATATCCAGGCAAACAGGGTAGGTGGGACCATGTCATCGGGGGGTAGAGTGGCTTGGAAGGAGGGAGAAAGAAGTGTGCCCAAACCCAGGAACTGTTCAAACTGTTCAAACCACTAGATATAGTCAATTGCTCATGTGACCTCCAGGAGTCTAATACGACCTAACTATCAGGCAAGTGGACTTCATGACATCAGCTTGGGGTGTGATGAGGCAGTGCTGGACAAGAAATGAAAAAGGGGGAGAATTGCTCTGTGTTGGACATTGTGCATTTTTGGCTTGAAATATTTTTTTGTTAAGAATAGCCAAAGGGATGTTTTAAGGGATTTTTTTTCATGAAGTAAAAGGCAGCTGAAGCCTACTCCTGGGTGTTTCAAAATAACTGCGCATTCTTCTTCTAGATCTACACAGAAGCTCTAAAGCAAATTTTGTGGCAGACTTGTAAAAGGGTAAAAGAGTATTGGGAAATGATATATAATGAATTAGAAAAAAAAAGTTTAAACGTACCTTTCAAAAAAACCCCCAAACCCACCAGAGTCCTTTTTGTTGGGGATAATTTGGAGGGAAATTCCCAGGTGTCAGAAAAGGTTATTTATGTATTCTACTACCGCGGCCCACGTTTTGTTACCCCCCAAATGGAAAACGAGCGAGGTCGCAACCAAAGAAGAATGGCAACTTAAACTGATGGAATACGCGCAACTTGCAGATTTAACATGTAGAATAATAGAACAAGAAGAATATACGTTTAAAGAATACTGAAAAAAGGTTAACTGAATATATGGGTAAAAATTGTGTTCATTTCAAAATGCTGGTAGCATTAAGATAAATTCAACAGTGTAAATAAGTTTTGATTGATGTAACAATGGTTTAATGAATGTAAAATATGCAGGGATGTATGGTATGTAAAATGAACCATGGGTGTTTAAATGAATATTTTGAAATGTAAATTAGAAAATTTCATAAAATATTATATATATATATATATATATATATATATGCAGGTTTTGGTGTCCTCGGGTGTCTTCCCGTGTAAAAGTTGGGGTGTCTAGGCGACGTTTCGACGAGGTCTCACTCGTCATCTTCAGGCTGGTGCTTTCGGCTTCTTGTTACTGGAACAGAGCTCTGTTCCAGTAACAAGAAGCCGAAAGCACCAGCCTGAAGATGACGAGTGAGACCTCGTCGAAACGTCGCCTAGACACCCCAACTTTTACACGGGAAGACACCCGAGGACACCAAAACCTGCATTCCTGTACCCGTGAAAATCTACGAAAGCATATATATATATATATATATATATATATATATATATATATATATATGCAGGTTTTGGTGTCCTCGGGTGTCTTCCCGTGTAAAAGTTGGGGTGTCTAGGCGACGTTTCGACGAGGTCTCACTCGTCATCTTCAGGCTGGTGTTTTCGGCTTCTTGTTACTGGAACAGAGCAGGATCTCAGTGTTTGAGTTCCTATAAATACTGTTGAAGGTGTGGTGTACAGCCTCCAATGTTTTGGGCAGAGAGGAGGTTCCCAGGCTAGTGTGCCTTTTCTTCTTTTGTTCCTTAATTACTTGAGGGATATCTTGAGTGATTTCTTGAGCGATATCCTGAATCCCACTTAGGTGGGTCATTAGGTGTGGATTAGTTTCTCAAGCCTTTGTGTCTTGAACTCTTGAACTTTGTGAAGAGTTTTTTTGAGAAGATGGCTGTACTGCATTTGGTTGTGCTCTGGCTTGGCTTCGTGTATAGGGGCGAGCTGTGGTTTTGTGGCCTGTGCCAGCCAGATCTGTGTAGGGATTGCAGGGGGGTGCAGCATCCGGAGGTGCCACCATGGTTTGGCTACTGGATGGTATCTGTAATTCATCTGTGGAGAGGGTCTGGGTTTGGGTCTGGTGTGGTTGATTGGTGATGGCGTTCTGTGTGCCTCTGGATCTGGTGTCAGATTTTGTGGGGAGGGCTAATTTCCAGATGTCTGGCAAGCGGGATGTGTCGTCACGCTTGTTCATGTTGTGAGGGTGTTTCTCTATCTCGATGGCTTCCATGATTATTCTCTTGTGGTGATGTTCCATGTTAAAGAGCAATTTGGAATCTGCAAAATTAATTTCGTGTCCTGTTTCTTTCATGTGTTGGAAAAGAGAGGAAGTTTTTTCTTCTTTTTTGACGGCATTCTTGTGTTCTGCGATACGTGCATTTATTCGTCTGTTTGTTTGTCCAATGTACGTGGCTGGGCAGACTTTGCAGGGTATTTCATAGACCCCTTGGTTTTCCAACTGGATTTTATCCTTGGGGTTTCTGAGGATATTGGCTATTTTTTGGTTGGTGCAAAAGGCTGTTTTGATATTGTGTTTATGGAGGATTTTGCTAATTTTATCTGTAGTGCCCTTGATATAAGGAAGGAGGGCCATGCCATTGTTTTCTTCTGTGTCTTGGTTTTTGGGGGGTGTTTCTTTTTGGATTAGCTTCGTAACCCTGTTTTGCTGGTATCCATTGGCAATTAACACATTTGAGAGATTCTGTAACTCAGTTGTAAAGTGGTCTTCGTCAGCCAGGCGTTTGGTTCTGGAGATGAGAGTCTTGGCTACGGAGTTTATTTGTGCAGGGTGGTGGTGTGATTGTGCATGTAAGTAGCGGTTGGTGTGTGTTTTTTTCCGGTAGATAGTGTGTCCTAGGGAGCCATCAGGTTTTTTGTAGATTAGGACGTCAAGGAAGGGAAGTTGGTTGTTGGCTTCTATTTCCATAGTGAATTGTATTTTGGGGTGTAGGCTGTTGAGATGTGTGAGGAAGCTATCTCAAAAAAACTCTTCACAAAGTTCAAGAGTTCAAGACACAAAGGCTTGAGAAACTAATCCACACCTAATGACCCACCTAAGTGGGATTCAGGATATCGCTCAAGAAATCACTCAAGATATCCCTCAAGTAATTAAGGAACAAAAGAAGAAAAGGCACACTAGCCTGGGAACCTCCTCTCTGCCCAAAACATTGGAGGCTGTACACCACACCTTCAACAGTATTTATAGGAACTCAAACACTGAGATCCTGCTCTGTTCCAGTAACAAGAAGCCGAAAACACCAGCCTGAAGATGACGAGTGAGACCTCGTCGAAACGTCGCCTAGACACCCCAACTTTTACACGGGAAGACACCCGAGGACACCAAAACCTGCATTCCTGTACCCGTGAAAATCTACGAAAGCAAATATATATATATATATATATATATATAGTGTGTGTAATACTAATCTCTTGTCACAATGCAGTAGGCTTCTTCTTCTTCTTCTTCTTCCTCTTCCTCTTCTTCTTCTTCTTCTTCTTCTTCTTCTTCTTCTTCTTCTCTCTCTCTCTCTCTCTCTCCACACACACACACACATCATGTGCTCAGGCAAGGCAGTCTAAGTGAGTATGCTTAGTTGTTGACCTGTGGTGTGAGGAATACACTGTTAGTTTTTGTGTCTATTTTGTGTTTTTATTTATGCATTTTTTTCACACATTTATACTCCACCCATCCTATCCTATCCTATCATCCTATCAGCTTAAGGGGGTTAACAATAATACATAAAATTCAGGGGGGAATCCTCATTAAAATAATCATCTGCTATATATTTTGGAAAGTGGTTTGTCTGTCTCTCTGCTCTCTATGGGTTCAGGCACCTCTTGAGATATTGTCACCTAGCATGGCACAAGGGTTTCTGAGGAGAGGGAAGTGGTCTTTGTCAATGTTTGCGTGTCGAGGTCCCCAAACCACCCCTCAAATGACTCACAACACACACAGAATTTTTGTTTAAGGTTTTTGGCATAATTTTGAGTGGTTGCTTAGGGACTAGCTGTCCCCCCGCCTGGGGACAGAACTGACTTCCGGATTCCAGCAAAAGCCAGTAAGGGAAAACAATATTGGGAAGAAATGGAGCTGAGCCACAGGCCCTCACCTCTCCCTGCATGATCCCCGGGGCTTGCCAGCCCTAGCCCCATTCCAGGGATTCAGACAAAACATGGCAAGCCCATGTATTCCTTTAACAGAATTCCCATTCAGCAGCAGCATTGGATGGGCAGGCCCAGCCAATCCTTACCCCTCCTCCAACCAATTTGATAACCAATGCCTAACCGCAACCTTACAAGTAGTGACGATTTTCTGCGCAGTAGGCAAAAACCAAATGGCTCAGCCAATCAGCCAGATGGACAAAATTCCTACCAGGCCCCTGCCCCAATGGCAGACAACCCCATGACAGGCATAGGAAGGTCAACACGAAAAAAACACCCTGAAATTAGGGCGGGCGGGTGGGTGATCCAGTGCACGCAGCGAAAGAGAAAGCTCCAAGCTGCCTGCACAGAATATAAAACCTTTGATCCCTCCCACCAAATTGGCAACATAGAAATTTCCCCAGCAACCCCACCATCCAATCGTTGCCACAGGCCAACTTTACTAGCCCTGCCTGGCAACAGAGGGGTGGCCTGGCAGATCCCACTGCAACACGTGCTCTCTATGAGGGAGAACACACTTTGTATGCCAGCTGCTTTAAATAAAGGTGGGGGGCCAAAACATCACTTTGGTGTGAGTTCACACATTTTATTATTATTATTTTTGTGTGTAGGTTCAGCCACCTCTCAAGATATCTTCACCAAACTCAGCATTAGGGTTCCAGGGGTAGCGGCGGCAGTCTTTGTTGAAGTTTGGATGGATGGTCACCACTTTCAGTCAAGATGGCAGAATGAAACATGACTTTGATGTGACCTCGCCTTTTCCTTTTCCTTTTTCTTTTTACACAGTGGGTCCAAAGTGCACTGATTTGAACATCTCTGAATATATTGCCACCTAATTTGATTGGCCTTCATCAAATCTGGCATGATGGTTCAAACCTGTTTTGAAGATACTGTTGCCCAGTTTGGCAGGATGGTTCAAACCTGCACCAATTTGGATGTCTCTCAAGATACAGTCACCAAGCGCAGAACAAGGGTTCTTGAGGTGGAGGTGGTGGTCTTCCTCTATGTTTTGACACTGGGCACCGTTAGAAATCAAGATGGCAGACCAAATCAGCCCTAATATAATATTAGCTCCTCCCAATTGATTCAGGACCATGTCAGATGTTCCATGGGTCAGCATAGAGCCCTAAAACACATAAACTACACAGCCCTAAATCTCACACTAGCCATTTAAACCTTACTCTTATTTGTTTGTTTGTTTCTTTGAATTCCTCAGCAGTGCTGGGCACTTCTCACTAGTTTAAAATGAAATAAAGACCTATAAAATGTTCTCATTAAAACCAGCAATGAAATACACTAACAATAAAATTTCTCACAGAATAATACTATATAATCAGTTGCATTAAAAAAACAACAACCAGGTGATCGAGGGGCAAAGGCTTTTCCATTCAGTGGAAAGAGAAGGCTAGCAGGACTCCAGAAGAGAGTTTGACAGGTACACATGGCTGCTGAGAACCTTCTCCTTGCTCCCAGATAGAGAGGCAATAAATAAAAACACAGAAGAAGGCAATAGAAAGTAGGGAGGTTCCATTCCCAGTTAGAGTATGTCAGCTGGCACAGGCCTGCACTTAAAAGACTTTGCGGTCCATAAATCTTTCTAATTAAAATAAAATAAAATAGCATGCATCTAAATGTACTTTCTTGTTCTTCCTCAGGCCCCCTGAGAAAAACCAGGAGTTTTGTGTTTCACGGAGACCATGCCCAGCACAGAAGGGGTTGGGTGACTCGAATCTTGTGTAGCAACTTGCAATATTGGAAATAACACATTAATCACCTACATTTTAACAGATTGATTCATTAATGTACTATATTTGGCTCATCTGCTACCAACACCCAAAACAAGATACCAGTGGAAGTGTAAGATTTACAACTTAATAAACTAGTGGTACCATAGTTTTAAATTCACTGTTAACAGTAACACACCAAAATAAAACAGTTTTTATGAAACAAACAAACAAGTTTTGTCTTAACTCCAAGAGTTGCTAACCAAAGTTGACCCTCACTTGTTAAAAGTAGACTATTCCAATTATTCAGCTAAATCTACCAGTTAATGCTTGGGACCTTATTAAAGACCAACATTTTTCAAAAGGCTACAGACTCAGCATCATCACATAACATGATTGGGTGATGCTTGTGGGGTGTCCCATTGGGAACTGTGGTTGTGGCTACCATATTTTCCAGTAGAAATTGCACCAGAAGCTCCCTTTTTACTATATTCTGCATAAAACAAAATGGAAAAAACAACAACTGGTGCCATTTTTTGTGGCACCATTTCCCCCCCCCCCCTCAATGCGTCAGATCTTTCAGCTCATTAATCTGGGTGGCGGGGAAGAAAGATAACAGCCACAACTGTGACTGCTGAGGGAAACAGAACCCACCCAGGTAGGAAAAAAGGGCCCAGGTTGCTCCCTACTGAGGGACCCCAAGACTCTGGTGTCAGCCTTGATATGCACAGAGTTGCCATGCGTCCTCTTTTTTCTGGCCATGTCCCCTTTTTCGGGGAGGAAATTTCTGTCCTGGTGGATTTTTTGAATTTGCCAAAATGTCCTGGTTTTTTTCTCTGGTACCAGGGGAGCTTTTCGTCAGTCTCTTCCTCTACATAAAAAGTTGCCATGTTGCTTCATGGCTTTTCCTGGGCTAATTAATTAATTATTTTGTATGCCTTCCGCCCCCTGCCCACCGCCCCATGCACACGCCAAAGAAGGGGAGGCAGCTTTCCTTCTTTCCTTCCTTCCTTCCTTCCTTCCTTCCTTCCTGCCTGCCTGCCTGCGCCCCACCCCCAAATTTGCATGCACGAATTTTGCCACCGCCCTCCCTGGCACCTTCCGATGTCACACCTACAGTGTGCTCTAGCATGTGCCCACTCCCTTCCTCCACCCCACTCACCAGCAAATGTGTCCTCTTTTATGGAAACCCTCACAGAGGGTCTTCCTTAAAATAGACGGAGGAATGATAATTGTAGTTTTTGTAAGAAACAATTATTGTAGGCTAGCAATTGAAACATTGTTTCTGTGGCCCTGGTCCAGCAGAGTCATTAGCACATCTTAAGTACTTAGCTGGAATACTGCCTGTATTCTCAAGGGTAACGCCTCTTGTGAAATGATTTTTAAATGATGTTTTAAGTGCTACAATATATTCTTCTTAAGCACACTATGTCTTTCAACTGTAAGGATACAGAGGCTGCAGAGTAATTTCATTACCACTGGAGTTTAAACTGGGTAATTAATAATAATAGCACTGAGATTTCGGGATAACCCAACTGGCAAGCTCAGTATATCTCTTTGTATAAAATAAAGATGTTCATATTTGCTAGTTTGGTGCAGCTAATTTTATTTTCAACCAATAGGGGGAAATAAATGTAACAGCCGTACATTCCAACTCCAATTACTTTTGTTGAGGTTACTACATCACACCTCTCCTAAAGTCTTCCTTCTCTGAATCAGACTTTTCAGGGTATCACAAACCTTTTTGGATTTGTGGACACATTTGTAAACTAGAGAAACTGTTGTGGGCATCACACACAAACACACTACAACCAAGCAGTCACCACAACCTAGTGTATTCACTATGACAAAATGCTTCTTGCAAACCTAATTTCAGCAGGTGGGGTAGGGCAGGTGAAGATATTGGTGCCAAGTATTTTGGAATGTGTGGGACCTCTCCTGACCAGATTTGGTTAGATTTATTTAAACTCCCCCACCCCCATAAAATTTCTGAACCTGAAAATTAATTTTGAATTCCCCAGTAGGCAAACATTTGGGGTCAAGTTGATTGTTTCATTCCACTCTTCATGCCTCCTGTCTCCTTTTCCTTTATAAACTCTTGCATTTTGGACACAGTCATGGGAAGCTGACAAAGATATTAACTTCCTGTGTTGATCCGGACATATTTTGGAATTCCAGGTCAATATGCTCACACTAGGGCTGTAGTGAAACTAGGCATGTAAGGAGGTAGCAATATCCATCCCGTCATGTCTTGATCACAACCCAGGCACTGTTTCCTTTCTGCTACAGTTCAGCTTCTGCTAAAACCTAGGTTGTCTCATTATCAGCTATGGCTGAAACTAATAAAATTAATTGTGTAATCAACTTAAGTGCTTTTCGTTGGAAGGGAAACGTAAAATAAATAATAATTCAGAAAATACAATTTATGTAACATTTGTAAAAGAAAAGAAGATAGCAAATATAGATTATATTTCCTTGTGTGAGAAATAGTGGGTTTCCTAAGACCAGTGAGGGAGTGGAACTGCATATTATAACTAAATATTATCCTTTCCTCAGAGAGATTCACCCCGTGCCATTCTTTGTCTAGGCCTTTGGCTATTAAATAATATGGTAAATAGGGGGTGGGTGGGAGAGAGAGACTGTTATTATGATTACTTTATGATTACTTTATTTATTATTATGCTGTGTGTTGCATTTTTATTATTATGCTGTGTAAATTAAGTTTTTAATGTTGTACACTGTCCTAGGATCTTTGGTTTACACACACACACACACACGTACCTTGGTTTTCAAACAGCTTAGTTCTCTAACGTTTTGGCTCCCAAACGCTGCCAACCCAGAAGTGGCTGTTTCGGTTCGGTTTGCGAACTATTTTTGGAAGCTGAACATCCAACGTGGCTTCCGTGGCTTCCAATTGGCTGCAGGAACTTGCTGCAGCCAATCAGAAACATTTTGGAAGTTGAATGGACTTCCGGAACAGATTCCATTCGACTTCCAAGGTAAGACTGTATATATGTAGACACAAGGCTGCTGCTGAAAATGACACCTTCAGGTTGAGTTCCCTCTCACCCCACAATATTTAAGATCATGAACCCTGTATCATGGCATCATTGCATTGTGCATTTCCCTGCCTCTGTCAACCGATGATGTAGCGAAATGTATAACTATGTGACTGATTTTACATATTATGAGGCAACTTGCTGTTTCATCCCCTCGGCCCTTACTGCTGCATGAGTGATATAAATAATAGCCATACACACTCCTGATAGTATGTAATTGAATTGGACTGTCATAAGATCTCTACCAGAGGGACACGGGTGGCGCTGTGGGTTAAACCACAGAGCCTAGGGCTTGCCGATCAGAAGGTCGGCGGTTCGAATCCCCACGACGGGGTGAGCTCCCGTTTCTCAGTCCCTGCTCCTGCCAACCTAGCAGTTTGAAAGCACATCAAAGTGCAAGTAGATAAATAGGTACCGCTCCGGTGGGAAGGTAAACGGCATTTCCGTGCGCTGCTCTGGTTCACCAGAAGCGGCTTAGTCATGCTGGCCACATGACCTGGAAGCTGTACGCCGGCTCCCTCGGCCAGTAAAGCGAGATGAGCACCACAATCCCAGAGTCGGCCACGACTGGACCTAATGGTCAGGGGTCCCTTTACCTTTACCTTTAAGGTCTCTACCATGGATTTAGCAGTGAAAGTGAGTCTTGTGAGAGAACCTGATGAATAGCTTGGACCTGTGAGTGCAGCAGGATTTCTTTCCATCAAATTTGGCTAGCAACCCCCCCCCCCTGACCTCCATTAATATTGCAAGCCATTCTTTGCAATTTTGTCAGTGGTTGGGTACCTTATGTGTACAAGTGGAACTTCCTGGTTGCAAGCCGTAACAGGGCAAAGAGATGCATTCACAAATCTGGACAAATTCTTGGATCCTAGGTCTTATCACCAGCAGTGAGTCACGATGCCTTTATAGCTCCTCTCTGTCCAGCGGCACAATATCCTTGAATACCAAAAGCTGGAGACACGCAGCCGGAGATGGTCATTGCTTTTCATGCCCTGCTTGTGAACTCTCTAGGGGCCTCTGGCTGGTTGCTGTTGGAAACAGGGTGTTTGCCTCGCTGGGGATTGGTCAGATCTGGCAAGGCAATACTTTTATAAGAGGACTGAATGCCTTTGGGAGTCTTGTCTCCCCTACCTGACAATAAGAACATTGAGTACACACATCGTTCTGGCTTGTGGCCATAGCAGTCCTGAAAGAGAATAATCCCAAAATAAAATTGTATTATATTCGGAGCAGCAAAGAACCGACCTTACCACTGTGTAATGTGCTGTATGTTTTATTAAAAGGAATTATATTTTCGGCCATAAACCAGAGTGCATACAAGCAGCCAGCTTTCCTTTATGAACCATCAGAGTGTAGTTAGAGAGTGCAATTGGTAAATTTGCACAATTCTTATTTGTTGCCCCTCAATGATTACAGCCTCTTTCCTGTACCAGAGCAATTTTATTAAGCACTTTAGCTATTATGGCAGAGAAATAAATATGTATACTCAATTACTACAGTAATGAGTTGGGGGCACACTTTCTAGCCTTAAAGTGTTTTAATAAAATGAAAATTCATTAGCACTCGAGTAATGACACGCTTCCGACAGTGGCCACTCTAGAAAGCACTGCAAAATGGAAGGAGACAAAGAGGAGACCTGGTTGTTAGGCCAGCATTGTAGCTGCGGGTTTTCTTTAAGCAAAGACGACAAATTGGATGCCCTGTGTATAAGGCATCGTTGTTTCTTTCTGTGTTACCCCATGGTTTAGTAAGTTGTCTATTTTGAACATTCTTGAGTATCAGTGAAAACCAGAGAGCCACTTCATACGTTGCTAGTGATAGGTGAACATTCCCCAGTGGGGAATAGGCCCTATACATTGGTACCTCCAGTTACGAATTTAATTCATTCTGGAAGTCCGGTCTCAACCCAAAACTGTTCGTAACACGAGGCACGCTTTCGCTAATAGTGCCTCCTGCTGCTGCTGCACTGCTGGCGCTTGACTTCCGCTCGCATCCCGGGGCAAAGGTCACAACCGGGAGCATCTACTTCCAGGTTAGTGGAGCTTGTAACCCGCAGCATTCGCAAGGGGGACAGTACGTAACACGAGGTTCCACTGTAAAAAACAAATTAGGAACATGGTGAGAATAGAGGTCACCCCACTGTCAACCTCTACTGCAAATTGTCCCTGCTTCATCCTCTCTCCCTTTTCAAAGCAACCAGAGATGGTGGGACATCACAAGGAAGGTTTGTGGAACCATAAACTTCAGGTTTGGGTGTTGCTGTGAGCATGTATTGGTGCTGGGAAGTCCCCATGCTCCTTAGAGCAGCACCCAGCTCTTAAATCTTGAGTTCTACATTCACTACGAGCCATCTCTTTTCTCCGGAGAAGGTTTGAGATGGAGTGGGGGGCAGGGAGAGGCAGAGGAGTCTTTCATCCAGGAGGGCAAAATAGAGCTATTTTGATGTGGCTTGAACTTTGACAGGATTGGGACCTGATTGTTAACAAAGCCAGACCCCATTAGGGGTGTCGGATCCATGAAATATGATGTATGAGCACCATTCTTCCAAGCCCCATCCTTTCACCAAAAGTGACATTTTCTAAGGAGATCAAAATGTAAGCCTAAAAACGTAGAAGCATGGGCTTATCCACTAATACCTTTTGCCCCATGCTTTCTAGGGACAGGTCTGTGCTTTTCTGGGCTGTGCCTGAGTACTTTCCCCTCACCTCTCCTCACCACTTTCCCCAGGAAAACACTAACTTTACTGCTGAATCAGAGCAAACAGAAATTTGGGTATTCCATGGATTTCCATTTGCTCTGATTCAGCGGTAAGGAACGGGTTTTCATGGGGAAAGCAGCGGCGCCACCACCAAAAAGTGCTTGGACCTGGAAAGCTTCATTCTGTGCCTAGAAATGTGGAACAAATGTTAGTGTAGATGAGCCCTGTGTGAACGTAACCAACATTTTCACCCAATGGCACAATATCTCTGACTATATCTGCTTTTCAGAATGTTCTATTTTAATTTATCTCCTTTGCTTTTGAAATTATGGCCAATGAAAAGGAATAACATGCTACTGATTTTTTAATAAAAAAATCTTATAGATATACTTATCAGAGAGTTTTGATTGTTTGTGGTTCTGCTTGTTCTGAACACAACTAGGTGTGACGCCAAGCACTGGTTTGCTTCTGCGAATAGGAAGCCGTTCTCTAGCTCTGTCCTTGAAACATGTTCCCATGACATTAATCACATTGTGTGTTTCCCTGCCCACGCTCCCTGGAGGAGTGAGAGAGGGAAAACACACATTATGTCTTCCAGGAACTAAACTCTAAAGGGAAAAGGGAACAAGTGAGTATGGAGCTGTTTTTTTTGGGGGGAGGGGTCAACATCAATTTTGGGTCCCAGGCATTTCCTCCTAGAGTGCACACCTTGCTGCAGCAGCATAATGTTAAACATAAATGCGGCATAACAGAAGCATAGGAAGCTGCCTCATACTGAGCCAGTCGATTGGTCCACTTAGCTCATTAACTGGCAGCACCTCTCCTATGTTTCAGGCCAGTCCTGCCTAGAGATGCCAGGGCTTGGAATTTGAAACCATGTGCAAATAAAACAGATGTCTCAACCTCTGATCTGTAGCCCTTCCCCATCAGAAGTTAAAACTAGAGCAGGCATAGGCAAACTCGGCCCTCCAGATGTTTTCAGACTACAACTCCCATCATCCCTAGCTAACAGGAACAGTGGTCAGGGGTGATGGGAGTTGTAGTCCCAAAACATCTGGAGGGCTGAGTTTGCCTATGCCTGATCTAGAGTAATTACCTGTGTCTAAGGGTGTGCATGATGCTAACTGCACGACAACAATTAATGTGCACATTTTTGTTATATAAATAACCCTGCAAGGCAGCAGCCTTGGGACTATGAGGGATGAGGAATTTAATACTCTCGTACTGCACCATGGGCCTGACAGGGTGTGTGTGGTGTTTTTTGTAAAACCCACTGGGAGTGTCCCTTGAAATGAAAATTGCCATTGAATAAATCAGGCAACTTTAGATTTAACTTTCAAGATCACTTGAAAACAGAAGAAAATTACAGCCAGTTACATGACATGAAGTGAGCAGTCAGTTTACATGGTAACAATTATCTCAAGAAATGCTGCCAACCTTTTGACACTTTATAAATGCAGAGTTGTTGTTTTCCTGAATCCAACCAGATGAGATGTTTGAAAAGAATAAGAATAAATTTGCAGGATGCAAAACAAATAATAAAAATTATATACATATATATATATAGAGAGAGAGAGAGAGAGAGAGAGATGTATAGATTTCCTTCGTAAAAGATTGCTTATGAAAGCCATGTTTACATTTTGCCCAGCAAAATTGAATAGGAAAGTGCTTAGCATTCATCACTAAAAGCAGTAAAGCTTAGGGCACAGGTCAAACTTGGAAAAGATAGATTCTGAGTCTGTTGCTTTGGATCACCACAACCAATAAAGAAGTTAAACACTGCAGAGCTCAAATATAACTTTTTTGGTGTCTTTCTTTATCTGCCTGAAACACTGGGGGCAATCTAGAGTGATATGCTGATGCCTGGGGTCTGCTTGACACCTACAGAGAAATCAATCTGTACAGCCTTCCTAAGAGTACACCATTTTGGTATGCATGCGGCGGATCATGTGACAGAATGCACCTCAGCTTGTTGTTGTTGTTGTTGTAAATATAACTTCATACTCAAATAAAAACTTCAAACGCTCACATCTCATCATGGAATCTTGCTTGTAAAGAGATGCCTAACAGACTTTTGGGTCCTAAGGGAAATGATCCTAAGGAAAATAACGAGGCATTTTTATTAAAGAGGATTCTTGACTGCTGATTAGTTGTTGATACATCATGATGTCAACTATTCTGAAAGATCCAGGATTTCGTGCCAGCAAATTTGGCTGAAGCAGTAGGGTAGTCACAAGTGGGACTACTGTGCTTCAACATATGATAGCTTAAAAGTTTCACATAATATCAGTGATAATACTATGCTGATCCTAAATGAATGTCCACAAATATTCACTAAAATGTTCAGTCTCACAATTCAGATTTTGAATGTCAGGTGTCAAATTCAAGACTGAAACTCACTTTTTTTTTAAAAAAAAAAAAAGTACGAAAGCTTTCCTCAAAATGTGAGTGGTTTAGGTTGGTGACATCTCTTGCCTGATTTAGCAACCGTCACATATGAAATCTTATAACCTGTCTAATACTAAATGCCACTGCATGCCAACTGTAGAATTCTGACAAGTCTGAAACACTGTAGCATGTTGCTGATAAAATATTATGAAATGCTAAATAAAGACAATGGGGCGCGGGGTGGCGCTGTGGGTAAAAGCCTCAGCGCCTAGGGCTTGCCGATCGAAAGGTCAGCGGTTCGAATCCCTGCGGCGGGGTGCGCTCCCGTAGTTCGGTCCCAGCGCCTGCCAACCTAGCAGTTCGAAAGCACCCCCGGGTGCAAGTAAATAGGGACCGCTTACTAGCAGGAAGGTAAACGGCGTTCCGTGTGTGGCTCTGGCTCGCCAGAGCAGCGATGTCACGCTGGCCACGTGACCCGGAAGTGTCTCCGGACAGTGCTGGCCCCCGGCCTCTTGAGTGAGATGGGCGCACAACCCTAGAGTTTGTCAAGACTGGCCCGTACGGGCAGGGGTACCTTTACCTGTACCTTTAAATAAAGACAATTTCATTTCAAGTACCGTATAACATTTGTTGTTGTTGTTTAGTCGTTTAGTCGTGTCCGACTCTTCGTGACCCCATGGACCAGAGCACGCCAGGCCCTCTTGTCTTCCAGTGCCTCCCGCAGTTTGGTCAAACTCATGCTGGTTGCTTCGAGAACACTGTCCAACCATCTCATCCTCTGTCGTCCCCTCAAAGTACTGGAGCCTCAGCTTCACGATCTGGCCTTCCAGTGAGCACTCAGGGCTGATTTCCTTAAGAATGGATAGGTTGTATTCAAATCCATAACATACCATCCATCAAATAACGACTGTGAAATATCAGCTATTAGAACCAACCATTAAAGAACTGATGGACTGACTTGTCCATGTAGCCAATATTCAGGTATCCATACAATCTCTGTGCCATCACTTGCTAACACATCTGAGCTTTAGCATCTTGGGCCTTCCTTGACTTCAAGCCTTGGTAATCATCTCTAGCTTCAGCATACCTTGCTGAGCAGCAGTGCCCCTTAAAATAATGGGCCAAGCTGCTAGAGCAATACTCCCTATTGCTTGTTTTATGGCTTTCCCACTGAACTATACATATTGTTCTGCTTTGTGCCATTGTAATTTCCTCTTTTACGGTCTTATTAAAGCAATTCTGTATAAACAGCAGGGCGACTGGGACTCTGCAGCTAGGTAATTTCTTCACTGCAGGGATGTGGTTGCATGTCAGCCCCTCCACATCCGGAAACTTTTTAACCTATCATTCATAACATCAAGCCCTCAGTTGCGCTCCCCACTTGCCATTGTCAGAAGGCTCCCTGCCTCAGTGATTTCTTAGCTGCATAACTTTGACAGCTGCACACACTTTTCTTCTTGGCTTGGTCCCTTCATTATACTGTTAAGTCGGTCTTTCTTTCTGTAGCACCCCATGCTTTAACTCAGCAGTGGATTAATGCATGGGAGACGTCCTTTCCTGAAAAATCAGCACGTGCTGTATTCAAATTTCCCAGGATAAAAAAAGAGGAGAAAGTCAATTCTTTACCTGCAGCACTTTCTCCTACATTTCTGCTCTGCTGTAGAAGACACCCAGCATTTGTTTCTATGTAGCCAGGCAGAGTTGGAGGAGAGTGAGGTTTTGTGTGGAGGAGATGCAGTGTCGGTAAAATAAATGTTAAAATAAGTTTAATGTTGCCGTCCTTCTCTCCATAAGACTGACAGACTTGACAGCAACATATGCCAATTTGCAACTGCCTTTCTCCGTTAAGTTGAAACTTTTAGCTCCACAATTCAAATGCTCCAGAAACAGGGTTGCAATTTAAAATAAAAATGGTAGAGCTGACCCAAAATTGTGGGTGGAGAAAATGGGGGAAGGGAGAGAAATTCCAGATAAATTTCAGCCTATTTCTGCTTTCATCAAAGAGTTTTGAAGAGATCTTAAGTCTCTCCTAGATGACCTCATGTGCAAAGCCATTCTCCCTTTTCCCATATGTTTTCACAGGGAATGGCTATGCGTGAAAAGTTGTCCTGCTGTTAGTCACTCTTCATGAAAGTGAAAAAAAGCATTGGGAACTGTAAAATTATGCTGGAATGGAGGAAAGAGACTGGGAGTGGATGATCCTTGTCCCCTACCCAGAAATTCAAGTCCTCCTCATAGACACCAGAAAAAGTATAAACCCCCCAAAATTGAGCTTTAATAATTTTATAATTATTTTATTATTTTATTATTTTATTATTTTATTATTTTAACCCATCTGTCTGGGTTGCCCCAGTTTAAACCCAAAGAGCACACAACCCTACTTGGGAAACACTTCCAGATTCTCAAGAACCCAATGATGGAGATTTACTTTTTCTGCTCAACTTGCTAGAGATTATATGAACCATTGCTAAAAGGGAAGATGGTGCTTGTTCTTTTACAGATGCTCTGCCACAAGAGTAAAACACAAAGAGAACCAGCAAAGAGCAGGAGGGTTCTTTCCCTAGAGTGCATTATGGAGGAGCAACAGAAATAAATGTGTCTACTGAGATTTTTTCGTCAACAACATATACTATATAACATTGCTTTTTTTTAACCAATTCTCTTGATCTAGTCTCTTGCTTCATGGTGACTGGCTGGTGGTGGAACTAGGTCATGGAAAGAGGGCAAGCTGCATTGAGATCACATACAAACATATGTTTGGAAATCTCTTAGGTGAACTTTCATATTACCTCAATGCAGGGATTTGAAGCCTCTTGCAGATTTCATTCCGGAATGTATTTAAAAGTTTCTCAAGCACACAGGGATTTCCTTAAGTCTCTTAAGATATTCTACCTTCTTCTTTAATTACATTCACAAAGAAGCATTCCACTACTGCTCAGAGAGCATATCGCTCCCACTACCCCAAGAGCCAAAGAGGAAGAGGCTCATATATTCAGACAGCTATCTTTCTTCTTCTGCAGCAGCAGCAGCAGTAGCACAATGGATCTCTTCCTTCTCATTTTCTTCACTGTTTCGTTTTCCCTTGGCCATGAGATTTTGTGCCAGCCGGCCAGAAAGTCAAGCAGGAAGCGTCATGAACTGTTGCCAAGCTCCCTGATGATGTCATAATGCTTTGCTCCAGGTTGCCAGGGGACCGGCAATGGATACAGTTGTGCTAAGAAAGTGTTCAAGATTGGCTTACCCTTAGCATCTGGGCAGCCAGTTTTCAGAAGGACAGGGTATTACGATTGATGGTGTCAAAGGCCTTAGTCAGGTCGATGAACGCCATATACAGGGGTTGGTTTTGCTCTCTGCATTTTTCTTGAAGCTGTCCACTGTCACCCTAGAAGTTTTAAACCATTTTGGGATGCAGGAAGGGTCGCCTTGGATATTGTAAACCCTCACCGTGATCACTTCCCACCCAGAAACCTATGTCCCCACTGTGGAAGGACGTGTGGACCCAGAATTGGCCTCCACAGTCACTTACGGACTCACTTTTAAAACCATGTTTATTGAAGACAATCTTACTCCACTATGAGTGATCGCCAAAGTAGAAGATGATCCTTAGCATGCTCCTTGTCAAGTTATGGAAGCAGAAACCCAGAAGGAGAGGTAAAAAAGGTAAATTTAAAAAAATGCAGCTTCTAGATTTCAGCTAGTTTATAATAATCAGGAAGATCACGGTGCAATTGCAGATTGCAAAAAACAAAAAACAAAAACCAGAACAAATATTTTAAATGGCAATATTCCTTGATAGCCTTGTCATTTCTATGCTTTGTCGTCCCCCCTTTTCTTTGTATCCTAGACTCTTCTTTTCTCCCTTCTAATGTCTCCTGACCTTTTATATTCATAATATAATTTGCTCCCCCTCAAAAATTCTTTGTGAATATTGATTTCATGTATTCTCCAGATGTTCTTCCAATACTTCCCATATGCCAGATTATTCATCATCCTATGAAAGTTGAATACAACTGGGATTGTGAAATGGGGGAGGAAGATTTTCAGTCCAGCTCAAGTATTAGCCAATGAAAACCTACTATCTATAAATTCTGATCAAATTTTGTTAATTCAAGCCAAACGGGCTTGACATGGCAGGGATTAGGACCAAGTCCCGAGGTTCATAGTATTTTTCATATATTGTAAATCAGTACATGAACATGTTGGCTTTTATAATAATGAAGACAACAAATTCTGTGAATCTCAGATAGCTCAAACTCTTCATTATCTGCATTTGTCTATCCTCTCTTACCAAAAAAAGGAGCCAATAGATGTTCCTATTAATGTAACCATTTGATGATGCAAATTCATATTGCTGACCACTCTGCTTATCCATAATTGATGAATCAGTAAAGTATTATGCTGGTTTTTATTGGACTTCCAAGGATTTTATAGTGTAATGAATTGTACTGGGGTTTTTAAGGTATACGTTGCCTCGGGTGTCTTTGGGATAGAAACAGACCATAAATCCTATACATAATAAATAAATCTGCAGAAAACTCACCCGGTAAGCTTTGACAGCTTATTCACATTGGATGAGCTCCAAGCAAGTCAAACTCAGAGGAGAAGAATGAAGTTACTTCAATACATTGATTTCAAAGGGTCTACACCGTGACTAATATTGATTACCACCAACGGCATCTTGAATGAATGCACAGTGAGATGTGATTTCAGAATACCAGGTTATGTTACACCATAATGCAGTGATGGGTAGGCCTGGCACAAGCCCTAATGTAACCTGCAGGATTGCTTTTCCCCAAGCATGCCCATCTGTCCCACACCTGGTGTCATACATGACATCAGGTGCAGGGAAAGTGGAGCTGAAGTTGCCTTAAAGTATGCTCCTGACTGAATTGTCAAGGGAAGCTTGCTGTCACCACCAATCAGCTGATGTGCTTGATGCCTGTTGGATTGGCTACGGAAATATGTTCCCCATGGGTCATTTCATTGCACAGCCAATACCTGCAGAAATCAGAATTGAAGTCCCTGCCTATAATCTAATAGGCAGCAGCTTCAAGGCTCAGCTGATAATCAGCGCTTCAGTGCATCACATACAGCTCTTTGCAAGCCCCGCAAGTAGTGCTCTGAAATCCTAATGACCAAGTGGATAGCTTAGTCGGTTGCAGGTTTGATCCCCATATGGGACAGCTGCATATTCCTGCATTGCAGGGGCTTGGACTGGATGTTCCTCAAGGTCCCTTCCAACTCTACAATCTATGATTCTATGATTGTGTGATGCCCTTATGATGTCAAGTGATTTACAGGTGGGCAACCCTACCGTCCTGTCAAATTGGCCTATGAGGGATAGGGGAGATGAAAATCTGGCCTGCCAACCAGATTCAGTTTCCTACCCCTGCCCCAACGCATTTCAAACAAGCACTATAGAAACAATGTCACAACACAGCAAAACAATAACCCAGTAACAATTTCACAATAATGTAGCAAAGCAATAGCAAACATAACATACGAAAAAAGAAACAGATTTCCGTACTATCAATAGCCAGATTACAGAAAAAACGGAAAGGATCCAATAGCAAAAATAACAAGAGGGCTTCACAGTTTCACCTCAGTGTTAGAAGCCCCCCTCCTGTGGAGATGCTCACAGTCTCTTTCCTGCAGCCACTTGCAAGGCTGCTCCCAAGGGCAAAGGGAACTCAACAGCTTAAAGGTCAGGGTGCTGCCAGGAGCTTCCTTCCTCAGAGAAGAAGAAGAAGAGTTTGGATTTGATATCCCGCTTTATCACTACCGGAAGGAGTCTCAAAGCGACTAACATTCTCCTTTCCCTTCCTCCCCCACAACAAACACTCTGTGAGTTGAGTGGGGCTGAGAGACTTCAAAGAAGTGTGACTGGCCCAAGGTCACCCAGCAGCTGCAGGTGGAGGAGCGGGGAAGCGAACCCGGTTCCCCAGATTACAAGTCCACTGCTCTTAACCACTACACCACACATGACACTGAGGGGTAAAGATGGTCCAAAATAGCAGCAGTGGTGGGAGGAGGAGGAAGGGAAGGGAGGAAAAGCTAATGAGGGCAGAGGAAGAGGAAAAGGAAGGGGGACAAAGAAGGAAGTGAGCAAGCAGCTGTCTCAGGTTACATTCTGTTTCCCAGGCATAGAGCCATAGTATCAGCCAAAACTGATAGAAGGAATAATTCTTTCTCACTCTCACTTTAGAATTGGGAATAGTGATTAGAGTCAGACATAGATAGATTGTTGTAGATCCCTGTCTCTCTGTGTGTATATAAATTATAAAATTGTGACCCTGATGTAATCTGCATAGCTTGCTTAGTGTTTTCTTTCGGGGTTTGTGGTTGATGAAGCAAGAAAGGAAAGCTAGAACTATCCAAAGCGGGACCGTTTTGAAATTACAGTTACATATGCTTACACAGACACGAAGAATGCAGTTCAGAAAATGCTCCCGTCTGTAGAACAGTATTTATCTTTTCTATGTGCAGCAGACGTCTTGGTCAGATTTTTATTCTGTCTTCATCACTCAACATCAGCGTGCTGCGTTAAGTGAGCCTGTCTTCATTTTTGAGTACTTTCTGCCTCCCTGGGTTGAGGAGCTTTTAGTATGCTGACTGAGCTTCCATCAGAAATCTGAGCAGGTTAATATGTGACACCGATATCTCTGCCACTCTGGGGTGTTTAGAAAATGGGTCTAGGTTCAGTAGGCTGTAAAGCAAAAAGAAATTGTCAGAAAAACAAAGAAAGCAGAAATCTTCTGCTGCAGGGGGCAGCTTCACATTCTTGGAGCTGAGTTAAATTCCATGGAATTTAAAGTATTCCATGGATAAGTCTGCATTACAGCCAGCACATGAAAGCCGCCTTAGGGCTCATGCACACTTCCAGTTGTGCAGCACTTTTAGGAATAGGTCTGGGATTTCCAGATCCAGATCCGAGTGGGGGATTTTTTTTTTTTTTGTCCCTGAGCTTTCCCCAGGAGGAAAAAATGTTAAACCAACATATCAGACAAGGGACAAAAAGCAAAAAGCAACACTTATACACAGACCTGGGGCAGATCTGCACTCATGGTTTTTAACATTAAAGAAGGGTTAAAGAATGGTTTTGATAACCATATGGCCACATGACATCCTACTTGGAACGTTCATAATGTGTTATTAAAATGTGACACCAGAGAGTGATGGAGACTCTTGTTTCCAATTCTTTGAAAATCCATACAGGGTCTATTCTCGAGCTGCTGTCATATACATGGCTGTAAAAAGTATAGGTAAAAGGACCCCTGACCATTAGGTCCAGTCGTGACCGACTCTGGGGTTGCGGCGCTCATCTCGCTTTATTGGCTGAAGGAGCCAGCGTACAGCTTCCGGGTCATGTGGCTAGCATGACTAAGCCGCTTCTGGCGAACCAGAGCAGCGCACGGAAACGCCGTTTACCTTCCCGCCAGAGCGGTACCTATTTATCTACTTGCACTTTGATGGGAGCTCACCCCGTCACGGGGATTCAAACCACCGACCTTCTGATTGGCAAGTCCTAGGCTCTGTGGTTTAACCCACAGCGCCACCCGCGTCCCTGATCTAAAAAGTATACTCTCTATCAAACATGTGTCTCATTCTCCATATATCTATCAGAGTGATGGAGAGCAACCAGCAGTAGGGAGACAGCATTTGGATGGAGGTAACAAACACTTCATTTTACAAGTACACCCTGTGATGTTTTAGAACAATATATCTAATATCGTTCTAATATCGTTAAGCAGGTCAGTGTAGATCCAGCCCTGGACCCATTCCTGGAGAGTGTGGCCCCAAGGAAAGTGTGGATGAGAGCCCACAGTTTAAAAACATGTTCTTGCGGCACTCTTTACCATGTGGTGAGCTGCTTCTGGGTTGCAGCTCGGACAGCATTCTGCACTAGAAATGGCTTCTGTCATGACCAGTCTGCAGAGTCGGGCCATTGCATATAAACAGTTATAGGATAACCAATGTTATATACGTCAATTTAAAGCTAAGTGGAGTTAGCCCTTCTTTCAGGCAAAATCCTGCTGGAGAAGGGAAACTCCTGGGGTGCAGGGTGAGAATAGGATGAAAAGTCTAGCCATATGTTTCATGCAGTTTCCCTCCTTCTTTGCAGGACTGGCAGTATCCTAATCCAGGGTTCTTGTTTGGGTTCTTTGATGGCTGGTGGACACATCAAAGCCTGATTTCCACCACCCCTCCCCCTTGGCATTTGGAATTACTACTCACAGGGTGAGGGATTCTGACAGTCTTTACACCTTCATCAATGCCCCCCACCTCCCTGAACATTGAACAGGGACGTGAACAATTTCCGTGCGATGATGTCATTCCACATGCCAAACTGGTAGGAATCATCTACCATGAAGAGATCCCTGTCACTTACAGCCCGTCGCAGGAATGGTAAGGTGGCAACCAGCACAAAACCCTTACCGTACCATTGTTGGAGTGGCATACAAAGATGAACAAGTTAAATCTGTGATGATAGATTGGGCAAGAGATGTTGGACATAACATAATGTTTGAAGACTGGGAAAGGTTGTGGAGGAAAGGGGTCAAGTTCACTGTATGTACGGTGTTAAAGGAAAATGTTACGAAAATGATGTATAGATGGTACTTAACCCCTGTAAAACTAGCAATGATTTACCACAAGAGTGATAATCTATGGTGGAAATGTAAAGAAAAAGAAGGTACCTTTTACCATATGTGGTGGACATGTCCTAAGGTGAAAGACTTCTGGGAAAAGATTTATAATGAATTGAAAGAAAATGTTGAAATATACATTTATTAAAGAAACCAGAAGCCTTTCTACTTGGAATAACAGGTCTGGAATTGCCCAAGAAAGATGTCAGATTGTTTTTGTATGCCACAACTGCAGCTAGAATTTTGTTGGCCAAAATTGGAAATTACAAGAAGTACCAACAGTGGAATAATGGCAGATGAAGATGATGGACTTTTGGGAGCTAGCTGACCTGACCGGAAGAGTCCGCGACCAGAAGGAGGAGGCGTACCAAGAGGAATGGAATAAATTTAAAGACTATTTAGCTAAATATGCTAAGATAACTTAAATAGAATTACTTGCGAGCATCAGATTGGCCTAGGATTTAAATAAGTGATGTTGTAGAATATTATGGTTAAAAATATGAAAAGGAAGAAATATATTAATTGACTAAGTAAATTTTATGTGAAAATAGTTTTGGATAACTGCTACAATGAATTGTTTGTTATTAAATTTGGAAAATTAATTTAAAAAAATGGAAAAAACACACACGAAACCCTCACCATGCCATTCTAGACATTCCTTACAAGGCCCTCACCCCAGGACGCACTAGGCCTGTCTCTCAGCTGGTCTATGGAATCCAGACTTCCATTTGTCGTCCTCGAAATAACTTGCTGCTGCCACTTAGTGGTTTACAGAGAGCAGCGGAACTCTCCTTCTATTTACTTGTCGCCATAATTCAAAAGTGCCACATGCAGTGACATCTCTAATCTAGACTCCCCCAGAACACATGCATAAATCTGAACATCAGCACATCGATTGATTTATGGAAAACAACACTCAGAACAAATAGTCATTTAAAAAATAATAAATAGTTTTGCTTCCCCAACCTAGCAGGCCTGACTCCCTTCTTACACAGCTAACAGAATCCCCAGCCTTTTCCCTATGCCCTCATTCACTTCCTCCTCTCTGCCAGTTGCTTTTCTCAATTGACCCACAACTCATTCTGACTCCACCCATCACCCCATCACACCTGTCAATCATTTTATACTCATTCTTCTCTTACACTCACTTTCCCTATTGCCACACTCATGTCCGAAACTGAGTTTTCACATCCTCCGTGGTGAGACGCACGGGCTGTGTCAATAGGTGTGAATTTATATCTTGCAAGCATTTCTTTTAGATGAAACAGAGTACTGCAGACCTAGGAGGCACAAGTCATAGTTCCTATTCCCATCATGCAATTCTGCCATGCCCAAAGCTGCTTTGCACCTCGACCAAAAGCAAGTGAATAAGCAAATTCAGAATTATTATTATCAGTGCTCCCCCCCCCAAAAAAAAAATGTTTAGGGGTACTCTCATTTTGACTCAATAAAAATCACCATTTTATACTTCAAATCAGGAAAAATAAAAACAGTAAATGGACAAAAGTACAAAGATTCACAAAATGTTTAAGGGTATGTGTAGCCCTGTGTCTCTCCAGAAAAAGCACATTATTATTATTATTATTATTATTATTATTATTATTATTATTGTTATTGCTTTTCTCAGGTGCTGTATAGACAACAACTGTTCCCAATTGATTCAACAATGCTTGCTTTTCATACCAGGTTCCAGGTGCCAGGGTGAGAATGCTGTAGTAATTGAAGTAAACACCAATTCATAGTGTCTCTCTTTGATACATGCATTTTTAGCTCACAGAACTTTGGCCTCTTTGAATTATTATCATGTCTCTCTGTACTTTCATTGCCTAGTTTTACTCCTCTCCCATTTGGACAATCATAAACATTTCCATCCCCATCCCTTAAGGATGAATTATCCCAAACCAGACACTCCTCAGCTTCTGTTGGCTTTCCCCAACAATCAGTTTAGAAGCTGCACTGTTGATCCTTTTTTGTTGTATGGGTGGCTTTAATTATTTTGTTTGCTACCCTGTCCAAAGATATTTTACTGTGCATTTTACTGTAGTAGTTTGGCAGAGCCTTGTGATGCCCGATATACTGTATTAACAAGTGGGGCTTATGCATGCTGAGGTAAAGCAATATGTTCTTAAATGAAGGATTCTGCAGCACATTAATATGTTAAAATCTACTAAAAAGCATGGCATGGGCGGAATTCCACACTAAGGAAATTGATAGTTCTAGAAAGCGACTTACCTTTCAGTACTTTACTACACACAAATGTATAGGCAGATTACAACTCACCAGCATTATTAACAATGGGAGGGTGGTGCATAACTTGCAATAACATTGGAATAACTTGCAGGCAAGTAAGGTAAAGGTAAAGGACCCCTGGACGGTTAAGTCCAGGCAAAGGCATCTATGGGGTTGCGGCGCTCACCTCGCTTCAGGCCAAGGGAGCCAGCGTTTGTCCACAGACAGCTTTCCGGGTCATGTGGCCAGCAGGACTAAACCGCTTCTGGCGCAACAGGACACTGTGACGGAAACCAGAGTGCATGGAAATGCTGTTTACCTTCCTGCTTCAGTGGTACCTTTTTATCTACTTATACTGGCGTGCTTTGAAAAAACTAGGTTGGCAGGAGCTGGGACAGAGCAATGGGAGCTCACACCGTTGTGAGGGTTCGAACCGCCGACCTTCCAATCAGCAAGCCCAAGAGGCTCAGTGGTTTAGACCACAGCGCCACCCATTAGTATTGGGGGAATGAGACCAGTAGTGCAGCTAGATGTGGATTTTGGAGTTAAAGTCCAAGACATCTCAGCCCAGAGGGAACACAAATGATCATCCAGACTGTTGCCACTTTCACCAGTCACCACAAATAGGCCCTGCTTCAGGACCTGGTCCAACACAGATATGCTGGGCCACCCACAAGGAATGATGCTGTTATCTCAAAAATAACAGATATGCTGGTTAGGGCTATATATGGCTCAGATGCCCATTTTATTATTTTGACTTAAAATATATATTATCCCTTTTTACAACAAAATCATGCTTATCCCCAACTAAATATGTTTAGCATTAGGCAGCAGAGGCAAACTTCAATTTCTTCCAAAGAGATTATTTATTGCCTTCCACATATGCCCCATGGTGACAATAAAAACAGCTTAAAACAGTTACTGAAATAACAGATGATTTTAAAAAACAATACAAAATGGACGCCTCTTGCAGAGACCCAGCTGCCAAAGGATTGGCAGAACCAAAATGTCTTCAATTGTTTCAATTGTTTCCAAGCGGTGCCAATAGTGTGCATAGTTTAAATGAGTTAAAATGTGAAACAGCCTGGGTTCTTTTTGAGTATTTATTTTCTTTCTTTTAAAGAATGGGTGCGGCAAAGTGTTTTGTTTGTTCTTTCATTGCTCTAGCACATCAGGAAAATGGAAGCAGCTGTAAATGACCATGTAAAGTCCCCCCCCCCGTCCCCCAAGACCATAAACTCCAGAGTCTAAAATAACTGCATGGATCACTGAACAAGCTGTAGATCAGGCATGCACTGATTCCCCATTGTAAACAATGTACTTCATTTTCCAGCAGTACCCACAGAAGAACAAATTGTGACCCAGATGTTTAGGATCCAATCCAAATAACTTTATTGTACTAGCCATTGGCCATGACAAATCTGAATCAAAAATAAATACAAGAAGAAGGGGTGTCACACCACAAATAATGGTCTCTGTTTAGATCTCTGTGTCTTCCTTTCAGTTCACTGCTATATTGTCCAGGGTCTTCTTTCTGATCTGTTTGGCCGCCAAGGCAAAAAGGGTGACTTTATACATTACTGAAGCATTTACATTGCTGAGAAGCCATAGGTCCTTCTCTGCGGGGGAGAGACATCTTTCCTGTATGGACGGTAAGATGAGAAGTCACCTCCTGGGTCCAATGTATAGTTGGCAATGTAGTTAACAGTGCAAGATGTCTTCCATATCAGTGGGAACAGGGACAAACTTTGGTCTTTCTAATTTCAGCAGCACTCTTTGCAAGGCCAAAATTCCCCTCCCTGACCTCTTGCCTTCTGTTCTGCTCAGTTCACTAGGTCATAGTTGGTCCGCCCTGTGGTGCCCCCTAGCCTTGGCACCCAGTGCGGCAGAACCATTCGTGCTGCCCTAAATCCGCCTCTTTTCCTGAACCTTCCCTAGATTTCTGATCAAAACACGCATGCTTCTCAAGGATTGCATAAGGTAGGGTTAAGTCAGTTTCAGACCATTAAGCACACCTGTTATAAAGGAACTGCTCTGAGGTTGTTGTTTTCTTACAGCCAAGGGATATAGAAATTCACTGAAACATTTACATCGCTAAGAAGCCATAGGACCTTCTGTGCCAGGGAGAGACATCTTTCTGTACGGACGGTAGAGTGAGAAATCGCCTCCTGGGTCCAATGTATAGTGGGCATATAGTAAACAGTGCAAGATGTCTTCCACCTGTGGTTGCCCACATATGGAGAGTCCCTCTTCATTATGGTACCCTGTTGTACCCTCTTCTAGGATGGCAGAGAGCAGAGCTTGAAAATGCAGCTTAGGAAGAGCAAATCTTAGTGAGGCTGGCCAGAGATTCGACAAGTAACTGGCTCTAAACTGGACTGTTTTTAGAAGGGGGTGTTTACATTGTAGAGTAACATGCAGCAACCAGCTCTAAGCCTTTGGAATTGCACAGGGTAGGAAACTTGCCTAGACAACTAGTAAAAACATAACTGCATCTCATTTCTTATTTTGTGTTACCATTTTAGTTCTGAGTGGTGGGGGCAGACGGAGGTCTGAGAGAAATCCACTGGTAAACTTCTTAAGTGATTTTCAGTAGATTGACAAGGATTCTGACACCCAGCTGTTTAACAATAGCAAGAACAAAGACACTTCCCTCTTTAAATGAGGATACCAAAATGAAAAAAAACCCTGTGGGGATAACCAGAAGTGGCTGTTTGTGTAGACGGTGAGCTCAGGTTTGGCACTGCAAGTAAATTCCTGGCCTCTGTTCCTTAATTCTAAGTATGTATCTACCTCCGAAGCCACTATTGCACCTGGCTCTGCTTAGTAGACTTCAGGGTTCTAATAAAAATATATCAAAGTAGATCTTGCAAGCATGAAGTCTCTCTCCTACCGCCTTGCTATCTGAGATTCAGGTTGGATTTATTTTCTACTCCATGCGTAAGAATCAATGTTGAACATCCCCCAGGAATTATAGGTTCTGCTGAAACCTTTTCCGTAACTCCTGTTCTGATTTATTTTATATATGGTTCATGACAGTTGAAGGGTGAAAAGTTGAAAGCCGGTATCAGTTCCTCCAAAATAGGCATGGCCGGGGGAGGGTAGATGATATGTGTATTCCCTGCAGCAGATCCGACCTTAAACAAAATATTTCTACCCATTTGCTGAAGTGTTTGCCATTTCAATTTGAAACCGGGTGGGATGTTAAAAAGCTCTGGCTGCGGCCATGTGTGCTCATTAAAGATCCCCATGGCACTTTTGGAACAAATGAAACCAAATTCTAGCGAGAGCTTTCTATTTTGTCTACCCAAATCCCCATTGGCTTTTAAAGTGGATAAGCTGTTCTTCAGCATCGCTCCTGAGAAACCCTTGTTAACCTAGCAAGATGACAGGGAATATTGCTGCTTGTAGCTCACACGGAAATAAATACATTGGATAAAACAATGTGGTGCAGCCATTTCACCCCATGCCATATAGCCCAAAATCTGCAAGTAGTTTGATCATACTGTTGCATTCAGTGGGTGTGTTCAGATAATGCGGCACAGACTCTTTTCTCCTCGCCTTCCTTTTTATGTGCTTCTGGGCCTGCTCTCCAGCTCATTTCCTCACTCACCCCCCCCCCCCCGCGCCCCTCGCAGGGCAGCAGTGATAGAGGGGGAATGCAAGCCTGAGGCAGTCTCTCAACCTCTCTTCAGGTAGAATCCCATTTACAACATGCTTAATCCACTTTCCCCATGAAAGTCACTTCTGTCAATACAAAGTGTACAGCCACCATATGAAAAACAATGTAGTCACAGAATCTTAAGATCTATATCTGTCCAGTACAGTGGTACCTCAGGTTAAGTATTTAATTCGTTCCGGAGGTCCGTACTTAACCTGAAACTGTTCTTAACCTGAAGCACCACTTTAGCTAATGGGGCCTCCTGCTGCTGCTGCCGCGCCACCAGAGCACGATTTCTGTTCTCATCCTGAAGCAAAGTTCTTAACCTGAAGCACTATTTCTGGGTTAGCAGAGTCTGTAACCTGAAGCATATGTAACCTGAAGCGTATGTAACCTGAAGTACCACTGTACCTTTCAAAATAGACAGGGAGAGCTCAACTTGTAGAGCCACCTCAGGGTCATGGGTTCAAGCTTCACCTTATACTTATACGCAACAGTAGCTGCAAGGCTATTGATTGCGAAAAATTGGAAAAGTGGTATTGTACCGACAAAAATAGAGTGGCTTGCCAAATTATTGGAGTACTACAATATATCCAAAACAATGGGAGAAATTGGAAGGATCTCAAAAGAGAAGATAGACAGGGACTGGAAGGTGTTTAAAGGATACTTGCAAAGCCATATTGAAAAATCAGAACTCCTATTAGAATAAACAAGTTCCATTTCAAATACTGAAATACTAAATAAAATGGATAACAATGTGTAATAGAAAAAGAAGGATGAAATTAGGTTAAAGGTGTGTGAAAGAAAGTAATAGAAGTGGAAAGAAATTGCAATTGAGTAGACTGGAAGTCAAACATAAAGGTGGGGTGAGGGGTGGTGGATGGTGATAGGAAAATGAATTATTTGTGGGATTGAGTGTAGGTATGTTTGAACACTTTTAAGGATTGTATGAAATGTATGTTTGTATGCTTGTATATTTGTAATATATGTGTATTAATGCTGAAATGAAATTTAAAATAAAATAATTAAAAAATAAAAATAAAAAAGCTTCACATGGGGGTTGGAGTAGATGACCCCCATGGTCCCTTCCAACTTTACAATTCTAAGATTCTATGAATTTAAGAACATCTCTTCAAATATACGCTGTTGATACATGTTGGCAAAATATCTGAGATTTTCCTGTATTTTTTGGGGGGTGATAAATTTAGACTCGCTTCACTCTGAGGTTTTCTGCTGCACAGAGTGGGCCCTTAACATACAAATGAGGCCTTCTAAGGACTGTCACCATGCTGTCCATTACATACGATCGTGGCTCTGTCCTACTGGACAAAAGATTGTTCTGGTGGAAGTGCTGTCCAGTCCAAATCTAGTTTAACTATAAAGAACCAACCATAAGGAGAACTACGGAGCAAACTGAGCAAACATTCAAGTCAAGTGATCATAGTCTGCCCCACCATGGTGAGATGTGTTGTAATTTCTATTTAAATCATAGTACAGTGGTGCCTCAGGTTAAGTACTTAATTCGTTCCAGAGGTCCGAACTTAACCTGAAACTGTTCTTAACCTGAAGCACCACTTTAGCTAATGGGGCCTCCTGCTGCTGCCGCGCCACCGGAGACCGATTTCTGTTCTCATCCTGAAGCAAAGTTTCTCATCCTGAAGCAACCAATTTCTGTTCTCATCCTGTTCTGTTCTCATCCTGAAGCAAAGTTCTTAACCTGAAGCACTATTTCTGGGTTAGCGGAGTCTGTAACCTGAAGCATATGTAACCTGAAGCGCATGTAACCTGAGGTACCACTGTAATTTTATCTAAATTTGCATCTATGTGTATAAATTAGCATTTGCATGTTTTATGCAAATCTGTTCCCTCTTTTGTCTTCTTTTGTGCATATGTGATGCATTCATCCTTTTTTGGTGATGCAAAAGAAGCCACCCTGCTATACGCCAGCATTCTAGTTTATAATAATTAATAATCATAATTTCTTATTTGTACCCTGCCCATCTGGCTGGGTTGCCCCAACCACTCTGGGCGGCTTCCAATAAAGATTAAAAATACATTAAAATGTCACACATTAAAAACCTCCCTAAACATTTAGCATTTATGCAAGTCTAATGTATCCTTTCCATGGTAGCTCACTGTCAGGAGTGTGTGTAGGTTGTGTGAGTGTGTATGATGGATACAGTGATTAATTGCTATTGTCCACTGTTGTGAACCCAGGAATGGACCTACTGCCTAGTGAGCACCGGAGTCGCTGTTCAGTTTCCAATTCATGGAGAAAATGGATGCGTAAACAAACAAAAAATGCCCTGCATGAATCTATAACCCATTTTATATCATTCTAAATTAATGCTCTATCTTGGGTTGTCCAAACATTTCAAATTATAAAAAGGCACAATGTAAGTGTAATTTCTCCACCACGACCATTAGGAAATATAGATTGTCCTTCCTTTAAATCAGAATAATTGGATTAGGAAGCTGGCTATGCGAATGCAATAACTAACTGTACTCTAATGCAATTTCTTCCCCAAGCTGCTGCCTGCCTCACACACCACCACAGAGATTTATCAAGGAAATTTCCTCACTCTTAACTGCAAGAGATGCGATTTTTCTTGCTTTCACAAATGCCTACACATTTTGAATTTGGTTCTCCCATTTCATCAGCGGACACAGAGCTGCGGTTCTTTTTGCTCTTATCTTTAAGCCTCCTGTAAAAACCAATTCCTTTTGTTGCCTTTTTTATGCCTTGCTTTCACAGCTAAAATAAAACCTTAATATTGGCTCTTTATTTGTTTTAAACATAGTGTTTTATTCAATGAGTTTCCTTAGACTGTTTGCAGAGCAGCGCACTCTTTAAGGTATATATTTCCATACAGGACTCTCTGTTCTTTATACTACGCACCATCTTTCTCCCTGCATTGCCACATAAATATGTAGAGATTAAAAAATTATAAACAGTGTATAGGCAGGGACATTTGGATAATAGAAAGTGAAATATTATAATTAAGATCAGGAAAGACGGATACAATACACAACACTAACATAGCCCCCCCCCCCCCCCCGAGGAAACACCACTAAAAGAAATACCACCATTTTGCATAAAATCTTCATATGTGGAAAATTGTAACCAGGTGACTTGTGGGCCTGCTTAGTCTGCTGTCCAAGTGCTAACTATTGGTGGACAACTTCAACAACAACAAGGACAAAATTTGGCACCTTTCCCCCTCTTGCCTTCCATTCTGTTTATACTCTCAAGTGTGCTACATCATGGTTGTGGCAACTCGGCAACTCAATCATCCATCTGACTGGAACCAAGTATACCTTCCACATCTAAAAAAAAACCCCAGGGTACAACACATTAGAAATATAGAATGTGGCTACGCAGGATGCTGGCTTGATCGCTGAAGAAGACCAGAGACTTGTAGTTGATCACTCAAAAGTCAAGAGGGCCCAAGAAAAAGCTATGAAATCTGTGGATCAGAAATCTGATTGTCAGAAGGGTGAAATTGACCGTGTCATCTTTGACAGCCGTGAAGATACAACTTAAGTTAAGGCAGTTCAGATCAGCAGTTTCCCCAGCATCATCAGAGAACAGCATTATTCTGTGTGCAGTGAGCCAGGTGGAAGATATCTCTACCACTTCACTCCAGAGAAAGGCTCAAAGAGAGAGAAAACAGCTGAAGTTATTCTAGGCTACGTCAACAGAAGTATAGTGCTCTGGTCAAAAAAAGTACTGCTCTATTCTGTTTTGGTCAGACCACACCTGGAATCCTGTGTACAGTTCTGGGCACCACAATTTAAAAATTATATTGACAAGATGGAACATGTGCAGAGGAGGGCAACCAAGGTGATCAAGGGACTGGAAACCAAGCCTTATGAAGAACAGCTAAGGGAGTTGTGTATGTCTGGCATGGTAAAGAGGAGACTGAGAGGAAATATGACAGCCATTTTCAAATATCTAAAAGGCCGTTCCATGGAAGATTGAGTAAGCTTGTTTTCTCTTGCTCCAGAGACTAGGACCCAAATCAATGGCTTCAAGTTACAAGAAAGGAGATTCCAGCTTCACATCAGGGAGAACTTTCTGACGGTAAAAGCTGTTTGACAGTTGAACGGACTCCCCTGGAAAATGATGGACTCTGCTTCCTTGAAGGTTTTAAAGCAGAGGTTGCGTGGTCATCTGTCATGGGCACTCCACAGCCTAATCCTTGGATCCATTCCTTGGCCTTGGTGTGACAGAATATTGAAAGGCTATTATGGAGATGCTAGGAAATAGGGAAGGCTATGTGCACATGAGAGAAATAATTCAACCAATAGACATGTATTCACAGAGTAAAGGTAAAGGGACCCCTGACCATTAGGTCCAGTCGTGGCCGACTCTGGGGTTGCGGCGCTCATCTTGCTTTATTGGCCGAGGGAGCCGGTGTACAGCTTCTGGGTCATGTGGCCAGCATGACTAAGCCGCTTCTGGCGAACCAGAGCAGTGCACAGAAATGCCATTTACCTTCCCGCCAGAGTACCTATTTATCTACTTGCACTTTGATGTGCTTTCAAACTGCTAGGTTGGCAGGAGCTGGGACCGAGCAATGGGAGCTCACCCCGTCACGGGGATTCAAACCAATGACCTTCTGATCGGCAAGTCCTAGGCTCTGTGGCTTAACCCACAGCGCCACCCGCGTCCCCATTCACAGAGTAGCCCAAGCAAAATAAGTTCCTTCCTTTTTCCATGATCTTCTGTGCTCTGGTCCACTTTTGGCTTCCCTTGGTCATTGGTGAGCCACTGTGACAACAAGATGCTGGACTAGATGTGCCTTTGACCTTATCCGTCAGAACACTTCCTACGTTCTTATAGTAAACCTAAAACATGTCTCCACAATCTAATGGATTGATATAATAAACTGTTATTAACTTCAGTGACTTAATGTACTGAAGTTTATCCAAATGAAGGCAGGCACGTTTATACAAAAAGTGCTGAGTGCTGGTGTATTATTCGGTTAACACAAAGGAAGAGGCAGTGTGCATGGCAGAAGCTGGTTGGGGATTAGGCTGCTTTTGAAATTTGCCAGTCAGGAAGCAACTAAAGCAGATTTGAGGGACAAAACACAGTGTTTAGTAAGTGGCTGGATTTGCATACCAGTGATGCAACAACATTAAATTCCCTCCTAGCATTTTCATGCACTTAAAAAAATATCTAATTACAAATATTACATGATTCTACATAATATGAACTTACTCTTTTGCAGATTTGCATCAGCCCATTTTTAAGTGTGCTGGCAATTAACATGAGTCACCACATTATATTGTTAACTGCTCTAGTAAACAGTGTGCTGTCACTGAGGAATGAAAGATCGTATTCTATGCAGGAATGCAAGCTGAGAAAATCTGGGTAAAATTTGCACGCATACATGAATCTGAATTAGACATTTTTTAAGTGGGGAAAAAAATCCCTTTTCAATATGAGATCAAAGAATCCAGCCGCCAATGTAGTTAGGGATTTAAAATATTGGGCTAATATTTATTTGTGGGTTTTTTTAAATGCATCTTGAAATTTCCTTTTATTTCTGCTGCTGCTGCTGCTGCTGCTGCTCATCATTAGGAAAATAAATACAAGCATCTTTTGCATTCTGACTCTTAGTGGCTCCATTTTTATGACACCATACACTCAGAAGTTAAGTTTTATAAGATCAACTGAAATGAATACAATGAGGATTACATAAGAAGCTACCTTATACCAATTCAAACCATGGATGCATGGGACACGAAAGTGTTTTAGTGTTAATAATAATAATAATAATAATAATAATAATAATAATAATAATTTATTATTTGTACCCCGCCCATCTGGCTGGGTTTCCCCAGCCACTCTGGGCGGCTTCCAAAAAAGATTAAAAAATACATTAAAATGTCACACATTAAAAACTTCCCTAAATGGGGCTTTATGTTTTTATTTATGCACAGAGTAGCTTTGAACTGGTATGAATTAGTATGAAAATTGCCATGCTTTGTGACTCCCCCCCCCCCACTTGGACATTTTCCACTGCTCTCAAAGGATAAAATTTAATTACCATGGAGACTGGCCTTTTCAGTTGGGTATATGTGCCGCAGAAATGCATATAGGTATGGCAATTGATGTTGAAACTGAAATGTCCCATTGAAAATATTGATTTGTGTATAGGTGTGTGCAAAAAGTGCTTGGGGGACAGAAAAATGATAAATAAGGTAATCTGTAAGTGCCAGTCTGGAGGACAAAGCTTTCAATCCTGCATCATCACATTACATGCACGTCCTTGACTTTTGATGAACAGAAACTCACTTGGCCTCAGTAAGTTAAGCCTCCAAGCCAATCATTGCATTGCCGCCATCTGGAACTCAATGGACTGAACGATGTTGTCCCTTTAGTGCGTGAAAAGAAATGCACAATTTTTAAACCATGGCACCTTTGCACTCTGTGTGAGAGTGTGTGTGAGCCAGTGTGGTGTAGTGGTTAAGAGCGGTAGACTCGTAATCTGGTGAACCGGGTTCGCTTCCCTGCTCCTCCACATGCAGCTGCTGGGTGACCTTGGGCTAGTCACACATCTCTTAAGTCTCTCAGCTTCACTCACCTCACAGAGTGTTGTGGGGGAGGAAGGTAAAGGAGATTGTTAGCCGCTTTGAGACTCCTTAGGGTAGTGATAAATATCAAATCCAAACTCCAACTCCTCCTCCTCCTCCTCCTCCTTCTATGTGAGCTGCAGTGCATCAGGGAAGTTGCTATTTTACCCTACTGGCATGGCGCAGACTTGCAAACACACACACACACACACACACACACACACACACACACACACACACACTAAACCAACTTTACTCAGCTTCCCAGAAGAAATAACCCAAACAAGAACCTTCTGCCAGTCCCCCCCCCCCCATGAAATAAAGAAAACTTTCCAGAACCCTCTTGAATTAATCAGAACAGGAAAGATCTCTACACATCAGATCAATACTTTCTGTACTAAGAAACGCAAACTGACAAGTCTGACATACTTGAAGACCCCCATACTATAGGCCAGCCTTTCCCAAATGGGTGCCCTCCCAATGTTTTGAGCCACAGCTCCTGCCGGCATGTATAATGGCCAGAGATGATTGCAGCCACACTTCTTAGGCTGGCACTGTATGGCCTTCTCTGGTGTCTGCAGCTGTTTGCATTCAGAGGCCTCTGGGCATGGAAGTTCTATCTAGTTATCATGACTAATTGCTGCTGGGAGGCCTCGCATCCATGAAATCATCTAATCTTTTGTAAAAACTAGTGACCATTAGCACAGCTTGCGATTGTGAATTCCATCACCACCACCACAGTTAGATTACTGTATTCCTCTTTAAATTATAGTAATTGTTCCAAAATGTGCAACTATGCATATAAATCAGCACATGCAAATGTTATGTAAATCTGTGTCCTCTTTTGGGGTGATGCATACTCCCCCCTCCCCCTTTTCATGGCTATGACGGAGGAATGTCCAAGTGGACAACATATTTTCCAGGCTGACAAACTCCTTCCAGGAATATTTTTCTCCCCCCATTTCTGTTTAGTTAAGGCAAAAAATTCTGAGCTCAGAACAGGAGTTGCTATATTTGTGGAAACTCCGTGTATGCTATTTTGTCACTGTTTTGCATTTTTAGCACATCATATTAATACACTTCCCAACACAAAGATCTATTAAACATTTTCTGTAGGGAAGTCTTGGAGTTCACTGTTTTAATCTTCTGTTCGAAAGCAATCAAGATCTGCATTCATTTGATATGGGGCTTGGTTTCAATTTACTTGTCTCTCACGTTGGCATTCGCCATTTCTTTTTTCACAGCGGAGGAAATGCTGGTCTGAATGGTTATGACGGTCTACCAATGAGCATTTCATTGGAAAAAGCCATTAAGTAATTAAGGAGGAAGCTCTGCTGCCACTATTCCCCAGTCACAAATTAATATTGCAACTAATAATCTACCTGAACTATTTTCAGTTAGAATCCTATGCATGCCTATGTAAAACTAAGAACCAATTAATTCCATAGCAGTAGCCAATGTGTGTGTGTGTCCCCCATCCCCCTGCTCTGCCCCATTTTATGTACAGAAACTGACTGGGCTGAGAGTTGAATCTTAATTTAATCCTGGCAACAGGATATTGTCTTCCAGTGGACCAGAGGGCAGCATCAAAGTTTAGGGTGTGCATGGCAGGCCTGTAGCAAATTTCACTGTGATCTACAATAAAGGCGGATGGTTGAGGGACTCTGGAGAAATGCTGACAAGGGGGGAGCTTAAGCTGTTGCACCCCCTCCCAGCATCTGCCACCTGAAGGGGTTGCCTCACTCTGCTTAATGGTAGGGCCAGATGTGTCTGAACAGCATCCTTCTTCATTATTTAGACTCTGGTGGTAGTTGACAGTTTATAATTGATGCTGTTTCATGGTTGACAGTTGCCAAAATCCAGAGAAAAAAAGAGTTGCTGATAAGTATAAGGCATTCGAATTTGGATTTTTTTGAGACAAAATATTCACATTCACATATCAATTGTCAAAATTTTTCTGAATATTAGAGAATATTCATTTCAGCTCAACCAGTGCTAGAAACTGAGATATGAAAGCTAGGAGCTAAATGGCACCTTCAATCTAGGTTATGGGTGCAACAACGGAATGTCTAGGCCCCCTTTATTATAACAATAATACAAAGCTGAAAAGGAGTGAACTGCAGCTAAAACATTATGTTCATTTTTCACATGGCCTAGTCCTTTCCCTGCCCGCCCCCCTAATATTCTTAAGAGGGTCTCTTCTCCAGTCTTCAGAGAGTAGCTGGAAGTGGGGTGGCAGGAAAAAGGTTCTCATTTCCTTCCACTCTGCAGTTTTAATCTGAAATCTTAGGTGCAGTACTGTGCCCAGAGCTCAGAAACTGCTTGCACTAATGAAATTCCCTGCCACAAAATGCGCCTAGAACAATGGGTGTTTTGAACACAGAGCTCAACGGTTTGTGGATCTGTCAACTTCTAGAAGCATGGGTACCTTTAATGGAATGATGTCCCCATTCTAAACTGCCCAAACAGCCAAAGCCTTGTGTGGTTTTTCTTTTTGATCTTGCAAAGCTACCATTTTATTTTGCTTCCCATCGTGCTTCTTTATGTAACCTCAGTGAAGGAATAAACCTCAGCCCAGAAATAGTTAGTATTACTAGGCCCCACTGAAACCAGCCGATTGGCCTTCAAATTACAAAATCAAACTTGAAGAGGGGAGATTGAAGTACAGAGCGGCAGAGAGGGAGGAAGAGAATTGTAAATATGTGTTTTGCCTCTCAAAATGGATAGAGAAACAGTAGCTTGTCTTCTTTGATCTAGGGGTTTTTACAACTATATATAGCCTACTTTTAAAGGCTAACACCCAAGGCTGCTTCTGATATCAGGCAGTTCTTAATGAGTAAAGAAAGTTTGCCCTATTAATTTGTTGTTGTTGTGTTCTCCTTTTAACGCACACACAAAACCCCTCTGCTAAAGGAAGGCTCTGACAACCCCACAACCTCTCTTCCCTGCTCCTGATTGCAGTCCAGCCAGGCATGCAATAAAAGGCATGACAAAAAGCAAGATGGAAAATGTCAGTCTATGTCAGCTGAGAGAGAAAGAGAAGAATGGGAAATTAAAGAAGCTACTGTCTGGCATATTTCTTTATATGCAACAGAAGGTTTACTGTTCTTTCCATCTCAACTGCAGACAGAACAAGTTCATTTAGAGACTTCTGTCTCATTTCCCCTCTCTGCATTACTTGAAGGAAAGTCATTTCATAAATTAACACCTTAGAGGAGTTGCATTCTTCAGTTGTCTGAAATGGCTCTGGATTGTAGAGTGGCACTGCGAGGTCAGAAATGTCACATGGCAGACAATGGCACTGATATTTCATTTGCAACTGTAAAAGGCAAATTGAATGTAAGCCCAGTTTGAGAATGTTACCTTCCCATGCTGGGAAGAACAGAGTTTGCTCAATGGCCTCATCCTCTTCCTCACATTAGTCACTTGACCCTACCATGTTGTAGGGGGGAGATCTGGTGTGGGGATGCTACGCAATATATCAGGCACCCTGCCTGATTGAGAAGTCTGCTTGACCAGGTACCTAAACTGCACTAGGAGCCTATACATTCATCACAGGCTCACAGCTTCAGTATAGAGGTGCTGCTTGAATTAAATGCCGCTCTCTGAAATGACGGCAACAGTTTTATAGATGCTTAGGAGGAAGCACCATGGAACACAGTGGGAATTACTTCTGTGTAAACATGCACAGGAATTGCACTGTCAGTCTCCTTTACTAGTTTCAGAATGTAGCAAAACATCAAGCCATTTAGCTTCTAAGGCAACTGGTGTGTGTGTGTGTGTGTGTGTGTGTGTGTGTGTGGTGGGGGGAATGAAGAGCAAACATTTAATTATTTTCAAAGCTCTAATAATTAGGTAGGCACATAAAAAGATTTAATTTCATTTCCCAGCTCTATATTTCTTCCTTTATATACTTTCTTTTTCAAAGTGCAATCCTATTTTCATGAAGACTGATCAATTATGATATTGCTTAATAACTTTGTTGGGTATTTTTCAGCCACAAGGGCAATAGCAGTAGGTGCTATAGCATTTCAAATAGGAGTTCAATTAACAGCTTTATCGGCTAAGCCATTATTACTATGAGCTAATGCTTTTGCATCACGTTGAAGGTTTCCATTAGTAAAACTTGAAATTAACCGCAACATTTAAATATTTAAAGAAACTTTCTAGACAGTGATTCTAGCAAGGAAAAGAATGGGGGGGGGGGTTTCGAAGGAGTTGAGCTGCAAGCTCTAATTGGCTTAATCAGAAGATTAATCAACTTTAATTAGTGAGACTGAACATTGACTGATGAAGGAGATTTTTTAGCACTGCAAGTACTTAAAAGCACAATTTTGAGACTATTTTGGCTTTGGGTGTGCTACTGTAATAGAGCAGCCTATCACAGCTGTTATGGAAGGTCACTGCACTTTTTTCATATAGTAAAGTTTTATTTGAATGGTCACCATCTATACTTCAGGCATTTCATTTCCCTCAGTTCTCCTTGCTTACAATATACCCCTCCCCAAATCTGTGCATATATACTTCCAGCGGAGGATAACACATTACGCATCAGAAGAAGTGAATTCTCGTCAGGGTTGTGTATGAAAGATGTTTCCATTGCAGGGAGTTGGTCTAGATGATCCTTGGGGTCATTTCCAACTCTCTACTTCTATGATTCTTGTCTACAAAAGCTTATGCTATAAATAAATTTGTTAGTCTTCAAGGTGCCACAAAACCCTTTGATGTTTTTGAGGCAACGAACAATCATGGTTGCCCCTCTGGAAGTTATTCCAGGCAGCAGTTTTCTATAAGATTTCTAAAGACTTTTATGGTAAGTCAGATCTCACAGTACTGTCATATCCAGATTTATTTTACCCCCCCCCCCATCTTCCCGATAAAACAGATTTCTGCAGAAAAATTCAGCTAAGCAATTATTCTGGGTGGTATTCAACTAAGTTTTACAAGAATAAACCCCCTGAAATTAATTATCATGACTAAGTTAGGCCCATCAATTGCAATGGATCAATCCTGAGTAAAGCTTAGTTGAATACCACCCTGTGTTCTTAACATATGCCAAGGTCCGTATTGTTAAAACTATGGTTTTCCCAGTAGTGATGTATGGAAGTGAGAGCTGGACCATAAAGAAGGTTGTTCACTGAAGAATTGATGCTTTTGAATTATGGTGCTGGAGGAGACTCTTGAGAGTCCCATGGACTGCAAGATCAAACCTATCCATTCTGAAGGAAATCAGCCCTGAATGCTCACTGGAAGGACAGATCGTGAAGTTGAGGCTCCAATACTTTGGCCACCTCATGAGAAGAGAATACTCCCTGGAGAAGACCCTGATGCTGGGAAAGATGGAGGGCACAAGGAGAAGGGGACGACAGAGGACGAGATGGTTGGACAGTGTTCTCGAAGCTACCAGCATGAGTTTGAACAAGCTGCGGGAAGCAGTGGAAGACAGGAGTGCCTGGCGTGCTGTGGTCCATGGGGTCATGAAGAGTCGGACATGACTAAGCAACTAAAAACAACAACACTTGTGATGTGCAGGAGAGCAATTTAACTATCATTACTGTCAACAGGGAATTCACAGGTTTCTTTCCTTTACATACGGAAAGAGTTTTCAACTATCATCATAGTCCAGTAGAAGCATGGCTGAGGAACATTCTCCCAAAGATGAAACTCACTATTGTGAAAGTTCAAAGTAGAGGCAATATGAACTATCAGAGCCAGGAAGACTGTCATTGTACTTTAACTCCTAAAAGTACTGGGTCTCAGAAGAACAAAGCACTCTGTCCCAGAGACAGGCATGCAGATGCTTAGTGGACAGACAGAAAAGGATTAGCAGGAGAAGGAAAGCAGGACGCACCTTTAAAATATCAGCAGCAGAAACGGATTTTCTTACCTGAATGATTGATTAGTTATATTTGTTAGATGCCTCATAAAATGAATTCTCTAGGCATCGTAAAAGATTCAGTGAGAACCATAATAATGCAGCAAAAGGCCCCAAGATAAAACCCAAATACGAAAAGCCTCTACACAATACAATATAGTACAAATCACAGGATCTGAAAACAACCAGCAAATACAGGGACTAAAGCAGAAGATCTTGGAGAACAAAAAATGTCTTAACCTGATATGGTTAGAGCAAAACTGTGGACACCAGGCAAGCTTCCCTGAGGAGCGCATCCCATAGACATAAGACCACCACTGAAAAGGCCTACAGAGAAAGGCCTCCACAGATAACTGTAAAGTATAGGGAAGTACTTATAGGAACAGGCATATTATTAGTATTATTATTTTTAAGGTAGGAAGAATCAGACTTCCAGGCAGCAAGTCTGATGGCCACCACTTCCTCTTGCCCATTAGAGTGGTGGTGGGGAGTCAACTCCACCTCCTCAGAGGGTCAGATTTGTCCTTGAGGTGTTACATTGCTAATCCCTGTAGTATATAGAGGACAACAACTACTTTACACTCAAGAGTTAAGGAGTCAACTAATTCATGGTTCTTCAAGGTGTTGCTATTGAGAAGAGGAAGTAAGATCAAAGCACACACAATGGCATAGCCAGCCAGAACACAAGGTCTAATAAATTCTCCCTTGTCCAATTTAATCACCCTTGCTTTTTTCTTTTTTTTGTCCTGGAGTAGCAGTGAATCCTATGGGCAAATTTGCTATTGCTAAGCCTTAGAGAACCATTGAGCATAAACATATTCACATACTAATTGGTGTATAGACAGGTAGAAAAACATTTAATTACATGAGTGTCACATCTCATTTGGTGTCTTTCCAGATAGCCAAGAGCAATTACTCCAGTAAAAGGTAATGGCTGCCATCCAGCACCCATTCAAGTCAAGGGTAAAACTCCCATGGATTTTAATGGAGCTGGATTGCACTCTCTTTTTTTTATTTCACTGCACATAATTATCATATCTATCCATTTGGATTTTAATGCTGCATTATTCCAAGATTAAGAACAGGAAATAACAGTTTTTGATTTTTTGGAAGAAGAAAAAAACTGGATTACTCCCTCTCTGAAGGCTTAGATGTTTTAGACTCTAAAATTTAGAGAAATAAAGGAGTCAAGAAAAAGATAGATTAAATTATGTTCCCATCAACCTCAACTCCACCCTGCTTCCACACAACCTAGCAATAGTTGTGTGCTACTCACAGGTTGCAGCATGCAGTCATAATCATTTGACATCGAATGCCAGAAATTATGATGAACCACTGCTTGCTTCCATACAGCATCTTGGAAATACTGCAGGACATATTGTTATGTTTAAATATCCAGGGTTGCCTGCAGATGTTAGTGGTCAACAAGACATTTTGGCATCTGAGGTGAACCACAAAATAGCACCTCCTCCTCGGCAGAGAAGAAAGGGTGAGTTCCCAATTTGCATTGGGAACAGTGGGGAGGGATAAAGATCTACAACAGGAACAAGTGAGGAGTAAAGATCTACATCAGGAACAAGAGGGTGAGGGAAGATCTGCCTTGAGAACAAGGAGGGAATCAAATCAACCTTACCCGATGGCTGAACTGGGAATCAAAGGCCGTCATGAGGGACAAATGGGCCCACTCTGAATCAAGCTGGTTGCATGCAGAGACCAGGATACTCCAGAGGGCAGCCCCCACCATTTCCTCCCTAGGGGTAGGAGGAGATCAGCTGTCTCTCCTATTCACCAAGAGACCTCAGTAGGGGTGGCATTGGGAGGGGGGCTGCAGAAAAAGGTGGCAATATGGCCTTCAAGGAGCATGCCACAACAGCAAGAGATGGCGATGCATTCCTTGTAGGCTGTATCTGCTGCCAATGTGGATCCTGCCACCCAAAGTGGCCACTTCACCTTGTCTCATGAGTGGGCCTGCCCTGGTGGTCAGAGATGATTGGAGTTGCAGTGCAACAACTTCAAGACCAAAGATTAGACACCCCTGATCTGTTTCATCCAGGCATCTGTTATTGTAAGTTTGACAAGTAGCTCCTAGTGGAATTCAAGGACCTAGCTACTATTGCACATACTGTGGTAACTTCATGACATTTCCTGTGTGCTCTGCATGGGCTAGCCTTGAAGACAGTTCTGCAAGACCACATAGTATGCATAACATTGATTCTTTCTGACCTGCATTTCTTCCCAATTTGTGTCTGAGCAAGGGGCTACTTTGGTGATCTAAAGAACCCCCAAAGACCTAATTCACACTAAAGGGAGGCTAAATCAGATTCTTAGCTCCATAGTCCTCTTATTTCAATACTTAAATTCAATATTCTCCTTTTCCTTACATTTCAACATTTCCTCACCTTTCCCCAATACTGCAAACTCAGACAAAAAAGAGAAGAAAAAGTAGGTGTAAGCTACCCACTTGTTCTGCCAGTAGCTGACATGAGTGACATACCCTTCAAGTGTCCCAATTTTCCCTGGACATCCCAGAATTACAGAAGCCATCCGGCTGCTGGTTTGATCCCAGAATGTCCTGGGCTGCTTGTAAGTAAGAAGTCAGGCAGGTGGTAGCTGGCTGAAGGCAGAAAGAAGTTGGTGGGGCAGTTTCCCATTTGCCCTAAGAAGCCAGCCACCACTGTCATTCTGTGAATTGCAGTCACTGGGCTGGAATGTGCAACATGTAATTGGAGCGGCATTAGCGGACAATCAAGCTGATCAGACTTCTCTTGTTGTGCTGATTTCTTACAGCTGGACAGAATCCTGAGTGGGTGTGACCGAGGCAGTGCCCAGTCCAGTCCTCTTCCCTCCCTAGTCACTGCCATCCATTCCAGTCTTTTATTAAAGGCTCATCAATCTTCCATGAAATTGCAACGTAGAAAAATGTTTCCATCTATTCCCGGGTAGTTATTTGCAACAGACAATATCTTTGGCAAACTTAGCTGGTGTTTCTGCTGTCATTTGTTCATGGTCCAAAATTTGTTAAAGTGTGCTTTGTTGGGATTTTGTAAATAATTCTCTGCCTACGAATGCCCACATTAGGAAATGCTATGCAATATCCATTTTGTTAAAGGGAAAGGTTTGTGCTAATTCATAGAATAAGTACATACCACAGTAGAGTGCTTGATAAATATGGAATGATTTATGTCATTGCCCTTCCCACCACCACTGCCATGTGGGTCTCAGAAGATTTCCCATGATGGAATGCGACTCTAAACCTTAAGAAGGGTCCTTTTTGTTCTTGTAAATAAATCTGTACTCAACTTCCTTGTAAAGCTCCTGTGCCATTTTGACTTTTCAATAATGTCACACAAAAATATGCTAAAAATAATGTACCTTCTTACTTACCAAAACCAACTTTTCAGAAATCTCCCCCCTCATCCAGGTTCATATCTATTTCTGTGTTCATTTAGTTATGAAGGAGTTTATCCATATATACCAGAAATAAGGAGGCATTTTTGGATATTTTCAAGCACATGAAAGTATAACATTATTTATATCTCAGTTTTGATATTTATCCTTTCTTTTTTGGTTGTTGCCACATCTCAACATTCCTCTAAATTAGAATGCCCATTTTTAATTATAGAGGCTAATGTTAGAAGCTATTTTCAGCCTATAGTTTTCCAGGGACACATTAATTATAAAATTAGAGTTGCAACAATATTTTTATTCTCATTATCTTTTACACCAATACCAAAGTTAATAAATCTACTTTAGAAGATGCAAATTACGGGTTTTTTTGGAGGGGTTTACTTTTCTTCTTTCTTTTTTAAACCTTGGCACCATCTGTAAGAAGTTTCTTGCCCTGTGATAACTTTATGATTTGGGATTTCTCATCGTCCCCTAGAAGCAGGAAGATCAGGACCATGGACAGCAGCATGAGATGGTCTCTTCAGAGAGCAAATTATGAGGGATGGAGAGCAGAGGGAACTGTCTGAGGCATGCAAGCTGCCCTGTGCCTCCTAAGCTAACCAGCTCCCTGCAGATATGACAGAGGACTGTCTTGTTGCCAGTGATAAACTAAGAGACAACTGCTAGTTGGCTTTTGTACATGGAATGGGAAAAGCACCATCTTGCCCTTTGCCTCAGGCGGGCCTTGAGAGAGAGATCAAGATCTGTTATAACCCAGATGTCATGGTCCAAATTAAGCTGTTCTCATCTAGGATCTGTTTAATGATACAGCAATTGACAGTGGACTGACTAACGATTACACTTCTGTCAACCTCAGCATCTGAGCTCCCCATGCCATGCAGTTGAATGCCATGAGGAGTTCCACATGGGCAGTGAGCCAGAAGCATAGGCAAAGGTTGCTCTAGCCAGCAGAGATGTCTATAGCGGGACTCACACTTTGACCATTAGTCTGCACCAAAGGAGATGGAAAAGCACACAAACACACTCGGTACATATGCCTGGTTGTCATTTCCTTTGGCAATGAAACAGATGTCTAATTTATTAACTGCTCTGTCTGCAAAATACAAACTGCCCACTCCAAGTATTCTAAGGCAGGTGATTTACCTGACCACTATGGTAAACAGAGGAGGAAATGTTGTTCTTTCTTAGGGGAGGGGGCGGGGGCGGAAAGAGAGATGTTTCAGTCCATGGCCTCCTAATCCCCTCTGATCTCCCTCAGAAACCAACCCTTCTGAATGATGTCCAGAGCATTCACAAAGTTTCTTGTTTGTGCAAATAGTGGCTGGGTCAGGGCAAATGAACCCGGGGCAGAAATAGAATCTGAACCCAAGACTCCCAGATCCAAGTACATCTTTTTGGCTGTCGGCCCACCCAGCGGCTGTACTTTCATTTCTCAGCCACAGATTTCCTTTTGATAGTGAAAGAAGGCAAATGCAAGCAGAAGCAAGAATGGATTCTGGAATAACATCACTTTCATAAAGAACAAAAACCACCACAACAAACACTTCTCGCTGACCTTTCCCCTGTTTCATTTCTGATTCAGTTGTTTCTTTTCTGATTCATGTTTCTTAATGTGACATTTTGCAATATTTTTAAGCAATAAGCAAATAACCGCTTAAAATATTGCTGCTCCATTATATACAAGGTGCCAGAATAGTGGACAATTTGAAAAATGAAACAACCATATTCTTAAGAACTGGAGAAGATAGGGTTCCTATATGTCTGGATTTACCCAGACATTAATGTCTGGGGTGAATTTCCGAAAGGTGGTACTTTGTCCTGGATCTTAGACCCAATTTTGGGGGTTGAAGAAGATCAGGTTAGTCAAGACTTCAAGCTCAGTTGCAGGGTCTCTCTGCTTTTTCAAATTTTGAACATTTGTCTTTGGCTTTAACAGTAAAAGGCAAGTATCTTTCATTTTTTTAAAGACAGTTTATAAATAGATCTGAAGACAAAGCTGGTTATGTTTGCTGTATAGTTATTAGAGCTTTAAAACAAAAACAGAAAATAATTTGCAAACATAAAACATGAGAGAAGGTAACAGTTGTGCCTGGTGTTAAAGTTTTACATTTCTAATAGTCTGACTTCTCAGTGTTTAACTTTTAGCATCATGGCATTCTTGCAGCTAATAAATCATTTCCCAGTGCAATATATTTTCTACAGACCACTACAGTTAGTCTTTGCTTGATATTACTGTGTAAATTATTAAGGCAGTTTTATACAATGCATCACCTTTATTCATTATTAAGAAGGCAGGCCACAGATCTACCCTATTTCCACTTGAGTGTCATTAATAACAAGAAGAGAGTTAACCATGTCAGGACAGGACAAGAGGATGGGTTGTACAAGGAGGAAGCCAACGCACAGAATTCCTTCCATGGATCTGAAGACCAACTAAACATTCAGATGTGCAGTAAAAGACCCTGGTGGAAAATTAACCATGTTAATTGTTGCTTGAAAGTCAAACAGCAGCAAGAAAAAACCCGAATCATAAGGTACTATTAAATAACATTACTTTTCCGTGTATAAGACTATGTTTTGTTTTTTGTTTTTACTAAAACATAATGTTCTCGAAGCTACCAGCATGAGTTTGAACAAATTGCGGGAGGCAGTGGAAGAGAGGAGTGCCTGGCGTGCTCTGATCCATGGGGTCACGAAGAGTCGGACACGACTAAACGACTAAATAACAATGTTAAAAGGGGGGTAGTCTTATACACGGGGGCAATCTCCCCCCCATTTTCTTAATTTTGAGTCCCCCCAAATAGGGGGAATATTATACACGGGGGAGTTATACATGGAAAAATACAGTAATTTGTTACAAAATTGGAGCACAGCAACCATATCTGTAGTTGCTTGCTATCAAAGGGTGCAGTTTTAGGGAGAATGTGGCATTTCATTAACATCCCTTAGGAATGCTTATGTCTCGGCATATAATAATAATAATAATAATAAAAATGCAAGCACAGGAACTGCATTTTAAATTGCCTTTTCCTTCCCTTTGTTTTTACCACAGGCAGAGCAATCCTAAAGCCAGGTGAAAGCTGCTGTGTAAATTCCACTTAGAGGCAGGGGGTGAATTTGGTCAGGCTTGAATTCCCTGAAACAATACATGAACCAAAATATAGTTAGCATTCAAAATTTGCACTTTTTTGAGTTTTGCAATGCACCTCTCCAATCAGATAATGTCTCCAAAAGCAAACCTAATGAATTAGTGAAAATAACGTGCAAAATCAGGGAAAATAACAGGCAAAAAACAGTTGTATTGCTTAGGATTGCTGGCAAAACAAAAAAGTGCATACTAGGGAAAATTGCATACAATAATAGGTATATCAAGAGGAATTTGCACTCTGTGGTTGAAGAAGAGGCCTGCTGGTGAGACAGCAGGCGCTCCAGCCTCCCTGTGGAAAAATCAAGTCTGTAGATGAGGTCCAGTACTGCCAGCAATGTGTCACTGGCAGGGGAACTTATAAGGGTGTATGTCAGGCATGGATCAGAGCAGAGCTTATGATGATATGCAGGATGAAAAGCTACCTAGTTCTTTTGACATACCCTTGAAAAGGAGAAACAACAATCTATACCAACCCTGGCATTAGCCTGATGATCTTTCTCCCATTGATGACAAACTTGGCCCTCCAGATGTTTTGGGACTACAATTCCCATCATCCCTGACCACTGGTCCTGTTAGCTAGGGATCATGGGAGTTGTAGTCCCAAAACATCTGGAGAGCCAAGTTTGCCTATGCCTGCCTTATAACCTATTTGATTTGGACTGCCTTATGATTTCATTTGCACTCTATAAACCAATGGACCTCCAACCGCATTCTTGAGAGCTCTGGGGGTTCACAATCAAAATATCTGGAAAATAGGTGCCTAGTACCAAGTCTGGTGTCTTTTGTTGAGACTGAAAGAAGATATGATAGGCATCTTCAAATATATAAAGGGGCGTAACATGGAAGATGGAGGATGCTTGTTTTCTTTTGCTCCAGAAGGTCTCAAACCAATGGCTTCAGGTTACAGGAAGGAAGATTCCGACTGAACATCAGGAAGAACTTTCTGACGGCAAGAGCTGTTTGGCAGTGGAACAGACTCCCTTGGAAGGTGGTGGATTCCCCTTCAGTGAAGGATCTTAAGTAGAGGTTGCATAGCCATCTGTCCTGGATGTTTTAATTAAGATTTCTGCATTGGAAGGGGTTGGACTTCCCTTCCAATTCTAAAATTGTGATTCTATTGTTCTAAGTCAGGCCATTGGTCCATCTACGTAGCTCAACATTTTCTACACGATAGGGAACAACTGTCCAGGATTTCAGACAGGAGCTTTTCCTAGTCCTATTGGAAGATGCTGGGAATTGAACCTGGGTGATTTTTTCATGCAAAGCATGTGCGTTGCCACTGAGTTATGGGAAGAGAAGATTTCCTTAAAAAAAACCCACGGGTGGACCACCACCCAATATCTCTCCCTGAAATGTTTGGTGAAAGAGAAGTGTTATGTGTTTTCTAAGGCTCTCAACAGGGCCAGCCTTTGAACTGAATCCCTAGAACAAGGGTGGGCAACCTGTAGGCTCCCTGGTGTTGCAGGACTCCAACTCCCATCATCCCTCAATACTGGCCATGCTAGCTAAGGCTGATGGGAGTTGGAGTCCACCAACATTTGGAGGGCCAAAGGTTCCACATCGCTGTCCTATAAACCTCTATACGGCACTGGGGCTGCTTGGCTGTCTTTTGGTTATTCTTTGGCCAATACGCCAGTGTGGAAAGTGTTTTCTGAAGGGTGAAAGTTTGAAAAGAAAATCACGGCTACTGAGCAGTTTCTTCAAGCCCCTGTGATTCATTGATTTGGTGGGGTCACCTTCAGAGGATGGCACATGTCTGCTCATACAGTATATCCCGGATAAATGCTGCCCATTAGAGCTAAGGAAAGGAAATCCTGGATGCCTTTGACAAGCTCTGCAGATCTTTAGGTTTGTGTCTCCACATAACATATGGTCCCTCTCCCTATTTTTCATCTTTGCTTATAAAAACACCCATTAATCTTTATTAGAAAGCAAACAGGAGGCTGCAGGTGAAATGAGAGGAAGGCTAGCACATGGATTTGAGCAGAGATGAAAAGGCACGCTTTCCTTTCATTTAACTGAACACATCTTAAAGCTTGACACTATTTGCTTTTCAAAAGTATTATTTGAAGCAATTCGGATATTACTTAAGTATGATGCCTGTCTGGGTTTTGCAATAAGCCCTTGGTGTTTTCTTGTGTTTTAAAAGATTAGGCTGTGTGAAAGAAAATGGTACCTGAAATAACATCTGAAAAATCTTCATACCTTTTAAAGGAAAGTAAAATGGGAAGGGAGTACTTTTGTTTTTGTTTGTTTTCTGAAGAAATTCTTGGTAATTTGTGTATTGTTTATTTCTTCCATGCTTTCATCTATTTTTGTGCCTCAAATTTTTCATTTATTTCCTTGAGGTTTCAGGTTTATCCATCAAATGGACTAATCTACCAATAATTATGCGTGTGTGTGTGCATGCACAATCACAAAAAGTGAAATTTGGGTGGCCAACTTTTCGCTTGGTCCCTGAGCTGCGCCTTAAGAGCAGCTTGATCTGCATACATTAGCATCTTACAGTGGCCGTCTCAATGAAGTGAAAAGCTTCCATCTGTTGATTTCTGAAAACCAAGCTGCTAGGAAAAGCAGAAGAGCAAGCACAGCTGGTTTTGTTCCAGTCACTTGTCAATGGGATATTGGAGAATTCTGACAGAAATGTGAAAAGACAGAAATTGCCCATATTCGCTTATTCGCTTCATGCCCAGAACAGAAATCAACCCAGTGAATACAATCACTGTTCGCTGCTGCTGTTGCTTTCAGTGTGCAAATGATATATAATTGATTACTGCCCCCCCTCCCAATTTGCATTGCATTTCCTTTGCACTGAAATGAATGAGGTGGAATCAGGACTTTTTTTCAGCCAGAACTCCCTGGAACTCAGTTCTGGCACCTCTCAGGTGGGCACCATTGCCATTATAAGAAAGCAAGGGAGGTGTTAATGGTGAGTTCTGGCACCTGTTTTTCTAGAAAAATAGCAGTGGGTGGAATAACATCATAGCAACATAATTTACATTATATTCTGACAGTGTGGCATTTTTTGATCCAGTGCCACCAGTAATGAAAGAAGCTGCATCAGTCAGACTTTTCCCTACAGCGCTAGTCTGACCTTTCAAGTATCCCTATTTTCCAGGGACAGTCCTGGATTTGCAGAAGCTGTCCCGGTTTCTGATTTGATCCAAGAATGTCCCACTTATCAATAGGACGTCCCTATTATTACCAGAGAAATGTTGGAGGGTATGGAGTTATGCGACACCCGAGCCAAGGAGGTAAGTAACTATACAACCTTTAGAAGACATCTGAATGCAGCCCCGTATAGGGAAGTTTTTAATGTTTAATTATGTTTTTATATATGTTGGAAGCCATCCTGAGTGGCTGGGGCAACCCAGTCAGATGGGTGGGGTAAGAAGAAGAAGAAGAGTTTGGATTTGATATCCCACTTTATCACTACCCTGAGGAATCTCAAAGTGGCCAACAATCTCCTTTTCCTTCCTTCCCCACAACAAACACTCTGTGAGATGAGTGGGGCTGAGAGACTTCAGAGAAGTGTGACTAGCCAGCCCAAAGTCACCCATCAGCTGTATGTGGAGGAGCAGGGAATCGAACCCAGTTTACCAGATTACAAGTCTCCCACTCTTTACCGCTCTTAACCACTACACCACACTGGCTCTCAAGGTCCTCCACCCATGATGTAGAGAGGCAGACTGCAGCCTCTGACTCCACAGTAAGCTCAGTGTTCTCCTTGCTTCCAGGGAGCTGCAGGAAATTGTAGTGGCAGTGGGCTTAACAATGTGGTCAGGTACTACATTACTGCCTTCTGACAACATTACAAATACTGCCCGACATACCTCTCAGGGACGCGGACTTATAAAAAATATTGGGGGGGCCCGGGAAAGCTCATGAATAATAAATAAGCTCATGAATATGCAAATAAAGTGGCGCCGCCTCCTCGTGAGCGAATAGGGGAGAGCGTGCTGTGCCTATTAATCAGCTCCAAAGGAAATTGGGTGGAGCTTTTGCTCGGGAGGGAGGGCAGGAGGCATGCAGCCCGCCCCTCCCTGTGCATTTTGGGCTGGGGGAGGGGCGGCGATGGCGCTCTGCTGGAGGGGCGCCGGAGATTATTGGGGGGGCGGAGCCCCCCCAAACGAATTTTTGAGGGGGCTTGGGCCCCCTCAAGCCCCATGGAGTCGGCGCCTATGATACCTCTATGCTTCTACCCACATGTTTCCTAGTCAAAAAAGGAGGAGGAGGAGTAATAGGGCATCCTTTTTTCTATCGGAGAAATGTTGGAGGGTATGTAGTTAGGCCACAAAGTGGGTGGAGGAAAGGCTAAGGTACCCACTTCAGGCCAAGAGATGGCAGCCCTATTGTGTCATTCAGATTGAAAGACACACAACTAATTTATCCATGAAAGAGCTCGCATCGTACAAGAACGCCACACAGCCCTGTAAGCTCATTAAATTTGCCACGCTGGTGGTGGGAGCAGATGAAATAATGCTTTCCCAGCCATAACTTGCTTGATTTTTTTTTAAGCTGCAGACTTCATTTGTATTTGGAGTATGCCTAGGCTGGCAGTTACTAGCGCGAGCTTGAGCTTGTGAAGGGGGCTCCTGTTGCCTGGCTTCCTGTTGCAAGTCACACTGCTTTAGCATGCGCTATTTCAAAGCGCAGCTCCTTGTCAAGCTGCAAGTGCCTATTTACTGCCGAGAGACAAGCAGCCTAAACAGCATTGATAAAAACATAAAAAGGATTTTTGTACAATTAGCTCAGTGTGCGCATCTCACCTCACAGTTCCCCGTACTTCTCTTTCTGCCACTTGGCAGCGGGAGAGACAGATTCCCCGGGTGAGGCGATATGTACGGAACAGGCCTCATTCTTTCAAGCTAAACAGGGCAGAGCTAAATTATAATAAGTCCAAATTGAATTCGAGTTGCTCCCATCAGCACTTTGTGGGAAGTGGATAGGACCAGCCATCCTTGCATATATGTATATAGAACAGCCTTGTGGTTCTGTCGTGCTCTCAGCCAGGGATAGGGAACCAGTGGACCTCCAGATATAGTTGGATTGCAACTCCCATAACACCTGGCCATTGGCCATGCTGGTTGCAGCTGATGGGAGTAGAATCCAACAATATCTGGAGGGTCACAGCTCCCCCATCTAAGCTATCACATTCAGAGAGAGGGCAGACAAACAGGGGTGGGGGAAGCAGAGGTATAAAAAAACTGTATACTTGAAGGAGCATCTCCACCTCCATCATTCAGCCCAGACACTGAGGTCCAGCTCTGAGGGCCTTCTGACTGTTCCCTCACTGTGAGATATGAAGCTACAGGGAACCAGACAGAGGGCTGTCTCAGTAGTGGCACCCGCACTATGGAACACCCTCCCATCATATGTCAATCAGATAAACAACTATTTGGTTGATGTTATACTGCGCTTTTAATATTTTGTTAGGAGCCGCCCAGAATGGTTGGGGCAACCCAGTCAGATGGTTGGCATATAAATAAGTTATTATTATTATTATTATTATTATTATTATTATTATTATTATTATACATTTCCCCTCCAACCAAGAGCCTAGCTAAAAGACGGGAAGAGCTAAGGTCTTTCTGATGTGTTACTCCCTGCCCTGCTTCAATCCAGGAGGAGACAGGAAGAAGACAATGCCTTGAAACGTCAGAGGGCTCTAAAGAATAAGGAATAGCCCATGGGGAAGCAAACTAAGGCCCAGGGGCCGGATCCAGCCCAATCGCTTTCTAAATCCAGCCCACGGATGGTCCGGGAATCAGTGTGTTTTTACATGAGTAAAATGTATCCTTTTATTTAAAATGCATCTCTGGGTTATTTGTGGGGCATAGGAATTCGTTCATCCCCCTATATATATATATATATATATATATATATATATATATATATGCTTTCGTAGATTTTCACGGGTACAGGAATGCAGGTTTTGGTGTCCTCGGGTGTCTTCCCGTGTAAAAGTTGGGGTGTCTAGGCGACGTTTCGACGAGGTCTCACTCGTCATCTTCAGGCTGGTGCTTTCGGCTTCTTGTTACTGGAACAGAGCAGGATCTCAGTGTTTGAGTTCCTATAAATACTGTTGAGGAGGTGTGGTGTATAGCCTCCAATGTTCTGGGCAGAGAGGAAGTTCCCAGGCTAGTGTGCCTTTTCTTCTTTTGTTCCTTAATTGCTTGAGGGATATCTTGAGTGAAGAGAATAATCATGGAAGCCATCGAGATAGAGAAACACCCTCACAACATGAACAAGCGTGACGACACATCCCGCTTGCCAGACATCTGGAAATTAGCCCTCCCCACAAAAACTGACACCAGATCCAGAGGCACACAGAACGCCATCACCAATCAACCACACCAGACCCAAACCCAGACCCTCTCCACAGATAAATTACAGACACCATCCAGTAGCCAAACCATGGTGGCACCTCCGGATGCTGCACCCCCCTGCAATCCCTACACAGATCTGGCTGGCACAGGCCACAAAACCACAGCTCGCCCCTATACACGAAGCCAAGCCAGAGCACAACTAAGTGCAGTACAGCCATCTTCTCAGAAAAACTCTTCACAAAGTTCAAGAGGTCAAGACACAAAGGCTTTAGCAACTAATCCACACCTAATGACCCACCTAAGTGGTACTCAGGATATCACTCAAGAAATCACTCAAGATATCCCTCAAGCAATTAAGGAACAAAAGAAGAAAAGGCACACTAGCCTGGGAACTTCCTCTCTGCCCAGAACATTGGAGGCTATACACCACACCTCCTCAACAGTATTTATAGGAACTCAAACACTGAGATCCTGCTCTGTTCCAGTAACAAGAAGCCGAAAGCACCAGCCTGAAGATGACGAGTGAGACCTCGTCGAAACGTCGCCTAGACACCCCAACTTTTACACGGGAAGACACCCGAGGACACCAAAACCTGCATATATATATATATATATATATATATATATATATATATATATATATATATATAATCCAGCCCCCCACAAGGTCTGAGGGACAGTGGAACTGCCTCCTGCTGAAAAAGTTTTCTGACCCCTGAAATAGCCCAACATCTCTGTGCATTGAGTGTCAAGAGATGCATTTGCTTCAACTAAAGCTAGGGATGCTGTGAGCATTCAAGGAGAAGTGCTCATACTTGATGACTACCCATCCTAGCAGGCCCAATGAAAACACAGCCCTGACCGCAGCCTGCTCAAATACTATGAAAGGGCTTTGTTTGCCCTGATTCTGCAAATGGCCACCTCTACCTTCTCCTTTGCCTGCTTCAAGGCAAAGAAACTGATCTTGGGGCAAGTGTAAGGAAAGTGAACACAGTAGCATTCCCAGGGTTCCTAGTGGAACACCTTTCCCCCATGTAGGATAGGGATAGACAGTTCTAGAATCATTTTCCTGCCAGGGCTGGTAATTTTAAGCCCCCCCCCACAACAAACACTTCCTCCCCCACAACAAACACTCTGTGAGGTGAGTGGGGCTGAGAGACTTCAAAGAAGTGTGACTAGCCCAAGGTCCACCCAGCAGCTGCATGTGGAGGAGCGGAGATGCAAACCCGGTTCACCAGATTACGAGTTCACTGCTCTTAACCACTACACCATACTGGCTCCCCTTCATTACATATTTTTAGGCGCCAGGTGAAAATGTTCCTCTTCAACCAGGCCTTGGGTTGATTCATATCCTACAGCCTTTTAAATGTATCTGTGGGAAGGGGTGTGTGTGTTACTGTTTTGTTGTTTTGGTTTAATTATTTACTTGTGCTTTACCTTGTACTTTATTCTGTGAACCGCCCTGAGATCTTTTGATGAAGTGTGGTATATAAATTGTGGTGGTGGTTGAAAGAAGTATTGCAGTAGGCTCAGCAAAGGAGCATCAGCATGGAGGTAAAGTGATAGGGAAAGCTTTAACTACCACATTGCTGCTGTTATAGGCACAGGAGAAAGGCAGTGCTGAAAAATGTAGTGACACCCCTCTACTCTTTTCTTCTGTTTGCTCTGCCTTCAGTACATAGGTGCCAAACAGAACCAATGGCACCTAATTTCCATTGTCTTCACACAGGCTGTAAGCTCAGATTGTAAGCTCTCTGGAACATCTGTTTTTCCTCCTGCCAAACCTTTTATATCTCTTCGTGTACTTTCTGTAATATTGTGGCACTTCAACTCCTGTGCTGCTGCTCCCATAAACCTCCCGTCTTCATTTGCCTTGGATGTCCTATAATTGACTCATCCCGAGAATGCAAAGTGCCAAACATCCATGAGAAACCATGCATGCTTTATTGCTTCCACCAGCCAACGGTGTGTTCGGCTGAGCTAAATGGTCGTGAAGAAGCAGGCGGCAGGTATGCCTTGTTCCAAGATTTTTTAGTAGCTCATTTCCATCGGTGTCCTTAAATGAAAGGGTAATCATTTCGCAACATGCAAATGGTGTATAAGCTAATGCAACACGTGTGGATTCTATAGTTAAGCACTTAAGTGCATCTCGTCCTTTGTAAAATTGTACCCAACCCAAACTTTGATTGCACAGCTGTAGAATTAGTGCCGTGCAACAGATTACAAAACAAAGACCCCAGCCGTCTGTTGCAGGTCTTACCCTTTGTGCCACCATAGGAGGCACCTACTGACCTGTTCTCTGCTGTGGTTTACCACCAGGTGTCAAGATACTGGCACTGCAACTACCAGTTCAGCGGGGGTCAGGTGACAAAGCAGCCAATAATGTCACTTGGTGCTCTAAAGCAGTTAAGATGTAACCCGTGAGTTAGAAGTAAGAGGCAAGTTCAAGTGCTCAGGACAGCCAAACTGGCCCGTTCCAGATGATGAAGGATTCCAGCTCCCATCATCCCTGAGCACTGGCCTTGCTGGCTAGGTCTGGGAGTTGTAGTTCAACATCTGAAAGGACACCATGTTGGTTACCTTAATTCTAGCGGTTTCTTCCATTACTTATTATATTCTTCCATTCTTCCACTATATTCTGACTTGACCTCCACCTAAATTCCTGTTTCACCTTTGCAGCTTCAGCCAATAAGGATTTGCAGGAGTCCCAACTGTAAAAATTGCTTAAGGCCTCTGAATTTGCTACTTTCAACTGTGGTACAGGACCTTAAAAGTAATGGTTGGCAGTTCTATCTCAAGTATTCAGTCCACCATGAGTTAAACTATTCTAGAATAGAATCAAGAATATAATAGAATCATAAAATAAAAGCTTTCTGCATTGTGCCAAGCCCAGATAATCAGTGAAAACCTCCCACCCCATATCTCAGCTCCTTTTCCTGCTAAGACTTGTACTACCATGGCACAGACTCTTTGGGCTCATTCACACATACCTTTGCTCCATGCTTTCTAGGCACAGGTCTGGGATTTCCAGGTGAATAGACTCCACTTCCATCATCTCCAGTCAGCATGGCCAATTACCAGGTATAATGGGAGCTGTGGCCCAGCAACATTTGGAGGGGCAACAGTTCCCATCCTATCTAGTCAAAGTTACACAGAGTGCAATCAATTCCCATTTGTTTCATGGAAGGGGTTTTTTTATAGGTGCACAACAGCGGTGTTTAAAATGTTTGAGAATGTGCCCCAGGTACTAAAGCCAAATATCGCCTGATATTTGGTACATATCCAGCCTCAAGATTCTCCTCTTGAGGGTTTAAGGGAGCAAATTTGTTTCAGCACAGAGTAAAAAGTGTAAAGGGGAAAAATATGTCTGGTCAATGTAGAGAGGCGAATTGAAGCTGGCTGACCATTTACCGGAGCTGGAGGATTAATGGCAGGTTGAAGAAAGAATAAATGGGTGTGAATTTTTTCATTGCTTTCGGTGAGGGATGAAATCATGAATTTCAAGGGACACCCTCGGCAGCCAGGATTAAGCAGATCACCACTTGATGAAAATATTCTGGTGCAAAATTACAAGCCACGCAGCGGAACAGTAAGAATCCCTCCTGTTATTGTGCCCAATAGATGGGCGTGGACAGCGGTGCCAACCTGGGCCTCAGACTGTGGGTGGCAAGCATGCAAACGCCACACCATTATGACAGCACAGCGTGGGGCATTCCCTGCAGTACTGCGGTGGTGACTGGACCAGGGCCTGTGCTTCTGCTGCGGGGCCTCTGTTGGGGTCCAGTGTGGCCCCAGATGCACCCCGGAAGCATCTCTGCAACCTCAGTGGGCCCCAACAGAGGTGGAGGTGCAGGCCCCGGCCAAGGCAGCGCAACAGCACACAGTGCCAGAGGTAAGACAGGGGGTGGCGGGGGCAGAGGTGCCAGGGTGCAGAGGCCAGGCATGCACAGAAAAAAAAATGAGTGGGTGCCTAGGCCGCCAGAGCCCCCCCAGAGTTGGCACCACTGGGCATGGGCAGATGTCCTCTAGCATACTTCACCCTTAAATCAGTCACCACATCTGATGTCAATATCTCCTGTTCTTTTGCTCCACACATGGCTTTTAAGAATATCGTCTTGTAGGATTTATCCTTTCATCATCCTAAATGCTGAACAAAGAGAGGCAACGCATATACGTGTGTGAACCAGATTACATGCTAATGGACCTAAGGAGCAATATAGCTCAGGAATCCATATGTTGTTGTTATTTACAGTTCCCGGTGGCCAATGCTCTTCACCTAAGGATTTCCCAAACACAATAAATAAAGCTTGAGACCTGTCTTCCTTTTGAGACTAGGCGCAGTACAGATAAAATATAGGACTGCAGTATCACAAACATGACCCAGAGCTGATCTGCACATCATGATAGGTACAGAGATTTGTTTTAACCAAGGGAGGAACAGCATGTATACACAGTGATATGCGCTAAACCTATGCATCTTTCTTGAGGGAAAGGAAGGGAAAAAGAAATCCTTCAAAGATGCACGGCAGCTACCTGATCAATGCGACAGATTAGCTTAATGGTGTCAACTGTACTCTGTCCATCTCAAAACCCAGATTTCTTTCCTGGTAGCCCCTTGCTGTGTCAGATAAGATTACATGAATGCTCCAAAGCCATGAGAGAGAAAAATTAGGAAACCAAGATTGCTCCAGGAAGCTAATCAGCAATCTGATTTCCGCACCTTCGCTGCTACAAGGTTGCCATGACTGATTAACGTTAATGGCAATCATGGTTACCAGTGTCATGTCATCTGTCCTTTTGAAAGCACTGATATTATTTGTATGAACGTTGCAGTCTAGAGGTTATGTTCTGCAGTGTGTATCTAAGGTTGACTCGTTTTAGTAGTCTGAAACAGTTTTAGACATTTGGCAAATCTTTGTGTAGGCAACTATAATTAATTATATTGACCGGGGGGAGAGTTGAGAGGCGCTACTGAAATTCCACGTAAAATGAAACCTGAAACAATTCTGGGGTTTTCTCCTAGGGCAAAGCACCTGATGAGTTCTGAAGGAATCCCCGAGTTTCTCTAGGTAGTTTCAATGCATCCCTAATCAGGATACAGATGGTCACAGATCTAAGAGGGCCTTGCACTTCTTTTCCTTAAACAGAAGCTCCCTCGACAAAACATTCACCTAAAAATAAACAGAGGGGAATTTCAAAATCAGTTTGCAATTTAGCATGGAAGGATGCAGTTCAAAGAAAAACAGCAATCAAATCCCATCAGGTGCCCCTAAAGTAGCTATTTGGATCCCAGCCAATATTTATAATAAAGCTTGAATATCTCTGTATTATAGGTTTAACCTCATTTCTGGAAAGGAAGCAATCATAACACATCTGTATTTTGAAAAAAATCAGCAGTCAGTGAAGTATGTTTCTCAGGTGTAAAGGTAGAACAGTGCCAAATAGGATGTTGATGTGATCTGAGTGCCTGGTCAGTTTTGCTTTGTTAAAAATTTAGTTTTGCAGTCCAATACTCTGCATTGTTTATTTGGAGACAAGGTCCAATGTGTTCAACAGTCCTGCTCCAACATACATATGCAGAAGGTTGCTGCCTTACTGTTTGATCTTATGCAAGTTTAGATATAGGATCGGTAGGCTCTAATAGGATTTGGTTAATAGAGGCCTTTTCCAGAACTATACTTTCCTTACGGTTTTTGGCACAACAAATACCATATTAAAGCAGACCCTCCAAGTGTCCCTATTTTCCAGGGATGTCCTTGATTTAGAAAAGCCATCTTAGTTTTTGATTTGATCCCAGAATGTCCGACTTTTCCTTAAAGGTAAAGGTAAAGGGACCCCTGACCATTAGGTCCAGTCATGGCCGACTCTGGGGTTGCGGCACTCATCTCGCTTTACTGGCTGAGGGAGCCGGCGTACAGCTTCCGGGTCATGTGGCCAGCATGACTAAGCCACTTCTGGCGAACCAGAGCAGCGCACGGAAACGCCGTTTACCTTCCCGCTGGAGCGGTACCTATTTATCTACTTGCACTTTGATGTGCTTTCGAACTGGTAGGTTGGCAGGAGCAGGTACCAAACAACAGGAGCTCACCCTGTCATGGGGATTCGAACCTTCTGACTGGAAAGCCCTAGGCTCTGTGGTTTAACCCACAGTGCCACCCGCATCCCTGACTTTTCCTTAGGATGTCCCTATTTTCATAGAGAAATGTTAGAGCGTATGGAGTCATCCGACCCCCGAGCCGACTGAAGGCAATCCTGTATAGGGAAGGTGTTTTGTTTTTTTAATTAATTAATTAGTATGTTTGTATATATGTTGGAAGAGTTGGAAGAGGCAACCCAGTAAGATGTGTGGGGTATAAATAATAAAATTATCATTGTAGAATGGGATGTCCCTATTTTCATTGGAGGAATAAATGTTGGAGGGTATGTTAAAGCATTCAACAAATTACAAAATTCAAAATTGGGATGAGTTGCAGATTGGGGCTTGATTTTACTTGAACTGAAAAAAACAACAACTTTACAGTATGGGATAAAGAAAAAGATCAAGACTCCTTCAGAGGAAGTTCCATCAATAATACCACACTAGCTGGAACCTTCCTAGTTTTTTGTTGGCAAAGCTATATGTGTGCATATTTCTTTGTAGGAGAAATTCAGTCACATGAACACCCACCTGCACTCTAAATTGGTATAGCACAGACTTGCCACCTTACCAGGCCATTGTCTTCAAGGACATAGGGAATATTGTTGAGAAATAGAGTCTAAACAGAAGAATTGTATAAGATGGTTTATTAATGGTCGTGAACTTTGTGCCGTTGGATTTCACTGGGGAAACACAATGAACAACATAATATAATGGAGATGACAAAGACGATTCCCTTTATTTCCTTCACTTATCTCATTACTATACTTTATAAAAGACGGCTTCTAACTTTTCTTCCGGAGCCATTAGCTGCTGCACTCAAGATGAGCAGTGCAGAAAATTTCATGGAAGAACAGACATACAAAACCAAACAGTGCAATATAGGGGTGAAGAGATCGACATTCCTGGGCATCTTTCTGATACCTGTTGCAGACACAGCTTTTTGCTACAGGCTTTAAAAGAAATTTGCTCTTTCCCTAGTGATGGAAGCATGTCTAGCTGCCACTACAGATGAAAGGAAGGAGCTTCACAAAGTTAAGTTCAGCCCCTTCCAACTTGTCCACCACACTTCGCCTTTGCATTTAATCTCCCACCCAAAAACCTTTCTGAAGAAAATTATATAATGGGTCCCAAAATTATCTAATATCTCCCTCCTGCTTCTTGTTTAGTCTCTTTTCCATCAGCAAAAATGGCATCCGCTGTAAACAGCTGGGTTTCAGAGATCTGAAATCTTAAATTGATTGCAGGCCCCCCTCCAAGTGTCTCCCTGTTTACAACATTTTTATTACTATTCTTCTCTTGTTTACCAATTTCCCCTCAGAAAATGTCTGCCCTTCAAAAGAGGTTACTGTCTATCAGTGAGGGGAAGCGATGCTTCTGTTAATGCCGATTGAGCAGTGTTGACAGAGCCAAGAGCAGGCTCTACAGTAAAAGGAATTTATAGTCATAGCAAGTTGGTCCTGTAATGGGTTCCCCTTTGGTAATTAATTCTTAAGGCTTCAGAAAAAGACAAGTGATTGAGTGGCTGTCCGAGGAGGAGGGAAAAGACATGCTATGTTATTGCGTGCTCCCAAACCATGAGGATGAATAGGCTATGCAAGAAAGCAGAAGAGGCAGCTATTGTTCTGGAGTACCTTGAATTCTGTTGTAAGGCTGAGGGAGACTGCGTGTGAAGCATTTCAAACACTCAGAAATTATATATAATTTATTCCTTATTGTGTATTTTTTCTCTCCAAAAAAGAGCTTCAAAGCAAGTCCGATACGATGTCGCCTGTAGCCCGCATCTTGTGATTGTTCCCTGTTTGTGGCTGTGCACTTACTAATAAATCAGATCTGACATACATCTAGCATTCATGCCTATTCTCTGGGTGCTATTTTCTTTATGGAAATTATAACATGACCGTTTGTCAAGTGTATTTGGGGTGAGCTTATTTCTGTACTCCCACCCAATCCATTTCTGATCTTAGCTACTGATCCAGGACTTTGCCCTATATAATGTGCCGTGTGTGTTAGATACACACACACAAAGAAAGAGAGAAAGAAAGAACACATCCATATTAAAATCTATTTATATCATTACCACCCCCTTTTGAAGTGAAAACGTAAGCATGAAAAACATTCCACTTAATATACACTTAATTAAATTTAGAGTAGCAGATTGGAACTCTTCATTGGATAACTATTTGCAGCTAAATTTCCATTCATTTCTCTGCTGATTATTCCTGGATGTGGAGAGTAGAGGCTACATAATGACGCCCTTATGATTAGCCAACGGAAAGACACAGAGCTGTATTTTACTATTATCATGGTGTAAATGATGAGAAATCAACCAATATTCCAGTTTGGTTCTCATCAGCGTAAATAGCATTCCATCAGGCTGCAATGGCATTTCAATTAGAACTCATTAAGGCTATTTGTTGCATGGAGCTGTTAAAAATAATGACAGAATGCCAATTCACCCCCAAAGCATTCACTCGCTTTGAGGAAATTTTTACAAGCACCTCATCATAAGCTCTACGTGGAGGGTGAAATTGTCACCAGCTCTATCAGGACTCAGAAAAAAATGGGGGAGGGGGGAGGAAGAGTCTCAAGCCTTATCCCCTGAGCTACTTCTAGAGTTGCTAGTGAACTCTGATAAAACTGAAATGATTTTAGTAGGATTTTGTAAGCCAGGCATTCTTAGACTCTGTTAAGTCGTGGGTTGACATAGCAGCCGGCACAGCGATCTCTTCAAGTAGCTCTTTATTATGGTAAGCTGGAATAGAACTGACAGTGAACAGCTCAGCCGGCCTGTATTTATAGGCAGCCGGCTGTCACATTGTAACCACACAGCCCAGAGTTCCCGCCTAAAATAACTGCCGCGGACCTGAGTGAAAACTATCTACAGACCTGAGTGAAAACTATATACAGTATCCCCCTGTTGGCCCAGGGTGAAACTACACTACATAACACCCCTCCCCACCGAGATAAGGCGTTAGTTACAATCGTAATGGTTTCCTTATATACAGCACTACGCGTAATGGTTCAATTAGGCACAAAAGCATATCGGTTACATTTCCCATACTTAGACCAACAGTGATACCTGTCCAACAACATAGTCCTTTAAATGAGTTGGGCGCTTGGAAACTCTGCCAGACCGCCGGGGACTGGTAGCCAAGTCCGGAGGGCCACACAGTTCTCGCTGAGGCTGTGGTGCGACCCTAGGTGGCGTTGGAACCAACTCCCCTGGATCCGCTGCTGTGAGTGGAGCCTCTGCAAGTGGAGTGGTCTGAGTCTGTTCTGAGACGGCTTGGTTCGGCTCCACGCTGGCAGTTTGCGAGGGAGGTGTAGGTGGGGCCTCGCCATCTGTACGTGTCTCTTCTGGAGCCGCAAGCGCAGTTGGGGGCACCTCGGTAGTGTCCAAGTCCCCAACCCTGCGCCTAAGTTGGTCTATGTGCCGTCGCCACAAGCGCCCGTCTTCGAGTGCCACCTGGTACGAGCGAGGTCCAGTGACTCCCACTACTGTGGCTGGCACCCAAGGGATGTCCCCCACATAGTTCCGGGCAAAGACCTGGTTTCCTGGGACAAATGACCGTGGTGCGTTGGCACAGCCTGGGGGTTCAGCCACGGCAAAGTCTGGGTGTAGCCGGTCGAGCGGTGACCTGAGGCGGCGGCCCATAAGCAGTTCCGCAGGACTCCTCCCTGTGGCCGCATGAGGGGTGATGTGTTGCGCGAACAAGTATTCGGCGACCCGCTCATGCCAGTCTCCCCGGTCCAGGCGCGCCAGTGCCTCTTTTGTCGAGCGCACCATTCTTTCCGCTTGCCCGTTGCTGGATGGATGAAAGGGTGCCGTTAGGGCATGGCGGATGCCCAGTCCCAAAAGATACCGCTCAAACGTGCCTGACGTGAACTGCGGTCCGTTGTCAGAGACAAGGACATCAGGACACCCATGCGTTGCAAACAGGCCTCGCAGCACCCGGATGACAGCTTCGGTAGTGGTGGAGGGCATCAGGGCGACCTCCAGCCATTTGGAATAGGCGTCCACCACTACCATAAAGGTCCGGCCGTGAAAGGGGCCAGCCAGATCGATGTGCACCCTCGACCAGGGTGTCTTTGGCGTCTCCCAGGTGTATCCCTTAGCTGCCGGTGGTGCAGGCCTCGACTCCTGGCACGCTTGACAGGCGGACACCCAGGCAGTGATGGCATCGTCCATATTAGGCCACCAGACGTAACACCGAGCCAACGCCTTCATTTTGACAATTCCCGGGTGGCCAACGTGCAGAGCCTCCAGGACGCGCTGACGGAGTCCCTGGGGAATCACGACGCGGTCTCCCCACAGCAGACAGCCGCGATGAGCTGAGAGTTCATGTTGTCTGGTTGCGAAGGGCTGGAACTCCGATGCAAAGGGCCCTTGTGGCCACCCCCTCCACACCCAGTTGAGCACCCGGCTGATGGTGCGATCCTGGGCAGATGCGGAGGCCACAGTGGCAGCCGACACAGGCGCTGCCGGAAGATCCTCAATCAGAAGGAGCGATGAAGCTGGAGCCGGGTCTTCCACAAATGCTGGAAGAGGGCAACGGCTGAGGGCGTCGGCATGGCCCATCGATTTCCCCGGGCGGTGGATGAGCCGGTAGTGGTAGGCAGCCAGGAAAACAGTCCATCGCAGCATGCGTGGTGAGAGGACCGGTGGAGTTGGACGATCACCGGCGAGGAGGCCCAGGAGTGGCTTGTGGTCAGTGATGAGGTCAAAAGTCCTGCCATAGAGGTATTCATGAAACCTCTTCACTCCAGCCACAAGTGCCAATGCCTCCTTGTCGAGCTGGCTGTAATTCCGTTCCGTCGGAGATAGTGTCCTGGAAAAGTAGGCGAGCGGTGCTTCTCTTCCATCTGGAAAACGGTGACTAAGGACAGCCCCGATGCCAAAAGGTGAGGCGTCGCAGGCAAGGACCAGCGGCCTGGATTCACTGTACTGTACCAGCACACTGTCCGAAGAAAGGAGAGCCTTGACCGCGTTGAAGGCCGCCGTCTCCCGATGACCCCAGGCCCAAGGCGTCTTAGTGCTAAGGAGTCGGTGAAGAGGCTCAGCCACTGTGGCTTTGTGGGGCAGGAACATGTTATAAAAGTTCAGCAGCCCCAGGAACGCCTGCAACTCCGTTTTGTTCTTTGGAGTGGGGGCCTGCTGGATAGCGCGGATCTTGGATGTGGTTGGATGAAGACCGGAGGCATCGATAAGATAGCCCAGGAACTCTACCTGTGGAACGGCGATCTGGCACTTCTCCCTTTTTACCTTGAGCCCGGCCTCCTGGAACCTGGTCAGCACGGCACGGAGGCGCTCGAACAGCTGCTGGTGTGAGTCTGCAGACACCAAGACGTCATCAAAATATGGTACCACGCCCGGAAGCCCTTGCAGGAGACGCTCCATAAGGCTTTGGAAGATGCCAGGAGCCACACTCACCCCGAACTGCAACCGGCGGCAACGGAATGCCCCCCGGTGGGTGACGATCGTCTGGGCTTCAGCAGTGGCATCATCGACTGGCAGTTGTTGATAGGCTTGGGCAAGGTCCAGCTTAGCGAAGACCTTACCCTCACCCAGGGAATGCAGCAGTTGTTGGACAACAGGAACCGGATAAGCGTGCTGCTGAAGTGCCTTGTTGATCGTGCACTTGTAGTCAGCGCAGATTCTCACCGACCCATCTGGCTTGACAGGCGTGACGATGGGGGTTTCCCACTTTGCGTGGTCAACCGGCTCCAAAACTCCTTGGGCGATCAGTTTGTCCAGTTGTTCGTCCACCTTAGCCTTGAGAGCAAAGGGAACCCGGCGTGGCTTTAGCTTGATGGGGGCGACTTGTGGATCCAGGCTAAAGGAGATGGGCGTACCTGTATATTGGCCCAAGGTGCCGTCAAAAACCTCGGCAAAGTCTTTGACCAGACCCTCAGTCTCTGCGTTAGAGATGCAGTTGATGCCGGCGACTTCCAGGCCGAGGGCATCAAACCAGTCTAGCCCTAGGAGGCTTGGCCGCTGACCTTCGACCACCACCAACCGGAGCAGGCCCGAAAAATCCTTGAAGGCGATCCGGAACCGGCCAACGCCTACCACGGGAATGTCGTTTCCCTGGTAGTCTCTCAGGTGTACGCGGTGAGAGTCGAGTTGCCTTTTGGACACTCTGGGTACCAGTCTTTTGATGGTGCTCCATGACACAATGGACAGGGCAGACCCGGTGTCGATCTCCATGTCACATGGAGCTCCTTCAATGAGCACCGTGACGTTCAGCTTGCGTCGCGTAGGCGAGTCGGTTTGGCCAATCGTGGTTCCAGACGGGCAGCGGCAGTTGGTGAGAGCGAAACAACTTTCCTTGGCAGACTGGAGTGAAGACTTGGACTTGCGAGTCGATGAAGGGGGGGTGTCAGACGGAGCCGATCGGCAGACCTTAGCGATGTGGCCCCTTCTGGAACACCTCCTACAGATGGCGTCTCTGAATCGACACTTGGCACGGGAATGGTTGCCTCCGCAGCCAGCACATTCCGGTTGGCCCTTGGACTTCTGTTGGAACTTCCTGCGCTCCCGCTTTGTCTGGTGCACATCATCGTCTTCACTGGAGGATGCCTCCTCACTGCTGGCCTCTTCATAATGCACCGGAACGGGCTCCCTAGCAAGACGCAGGCTGCTGGACTTGCGGATCTCCTGAGCGGAGCGTTCAGCAGCTTCTGAGGCCACAGCCTCCTCAATGGCTTTCTGTAGCGTGAGGTCTGGCTTGGCTAGGAGACGCCGTTGCAGATGGATGTCCCGGACCCCGCAGACGATTCGATCCATCAGGGCATCGTCTAAGTCTCGGAACTCACAGTGCATTGCAGCCTGTCGCAGGGCGGTGGTGTAGTTGTTGATTGACTCCCCCTCTGCCTGGTTCCTGTGGTAGAACGCATGGCGGGCAGCAATCTTGGACGGCTTTGGTGCGTAGTGGTTGCGGAGCTTCTCTTGGATCGTGTCCCATGGTGATGCCTGGACTGCTTCAGGCGCAACCAACGCTCGGGCCGTCGCAAACACCTCAGGCCCACAGAGGCTGAGGAATAGGCCCCGCTTCCGATCCTGTGATACTGCTGTCAGTTCGTTGGCTTGGAGGTAGCAGTCGAACCGAGCGAGGTAGGAGTCCCATGATTCAGAGGCTGGCGCAAACGGCGGTAGAGGCACAAGTGAAGCCATGATTCCGATGCCGGCGTGAAGGGCGATGGATGGAACACAGTGCTCTAGCCAGAACAGTCAGCTCTGAACTGGTTCTGCCCAGTGATTTCGCTCAGTGATTTCGCTCTGTGATTCAGCTCAGTGATTCAGCTCAGTTCAGAGGCTGGCCGCATCTGGCTGTGCTCTGATGTCCATCCATCCCACCTTCGTCGCCAGTGTTAAGTCGTGGGTTGACATAGCAGCCGGCACAGCGATCTCTTCAAGTAGCTCTTTATTATGGTAAGCTGGAATAGAACTGACAGTGAACAGCTCAGCCGGCCTGTATTTATAGGCAGCCGGCTGTCACATTGTAACCACACAGCCCAGAGTTCCCGCCTAAAATAACTGCCGCGGACCTGAGTGAAAACTATCTACAGACCTGAGTGAAAACTATATACAGTATCCCCCTGTTGGCCCAGGGTGAAACTACACTACATAACAGACTCATTTCAGGCATTCCGTTCAAACAGCCATATTGATCTGCAAAGGTCCAAGAGGCATTGGGGCCCCACTGCTTGCCTAATAACATCAGCAAGCTTAGATCCTGCTGTCACTCACCCCTTCCTGTTCACACTACCCTCAGGAAGTGTGATCACAGTGATCATGTCAGGTTCCTCAGCCTTGGTTCTCCAGATGTTGTTGGGCTACAACTCCCATTATACTCAGCCAGCTGGGATTTGTAATCCAACAATTCTCCTGGTGAGGTTTGGGCTGAAGGCAGCTGCCCCACACATTGAGTTGGTCCACCCTTGGAGACTTATGGAATCCTGAATGCTCTGGGGGTTCTTCTAGACCCATCTCTGCCACGAGAAGCCTAGGTGACCTCTTTGGCTAGGAGAACCTTTCACCAGATTCATCTGGTAAGACAGTTGTGGCCGTTTGTGGACCAGGATAGCATTACCACTACTGTTGGTGCACTGGTATCCTCCAGACAGAATTACTACAATGTAAAAGAGATGTGGGTGGTGCTGCAATCTAAACCACTGAGCCTCTTGGGCTTGCCGATCAAGAGATTGGGGGTTTGAATGCCCGCAACGGAGTGAGCTCCCATTGCTCTGTCCCAGCTCCTGTCAACCTAGCAGTTTAAAAGCACACCAGTGCAAGTAAATAGGTACTGCTGTGATAGCAAGGTAAACTGTGTTTCCATGCACTCTGGGACTCATCATGGTGTTTCGTTGCACCAGAAGCAGTTTAGTCATGCTGGCCGCATGACCTGGAAAGCTGTCTGTGTTGACAAACGCCGACTCCCTCAACCTGAGCAAGATGAGCGCTGCAACCCTATAGTCGCCTTTGATTGGACTTAACCATCCAGGAGTCCTTTACCTTTACCTTTTTACTTTTACTACAACGTGCACTATGTGGGGCTGCCCCTAAAATTGTTGATTGTCCTGGAAGTGGCTGCTCAACTGCTCACTGGGGCAGATTACCACCATCATGTTATGCTACTGCTTTGCCTGCTAATTCACAACTGAAATAAGGATTTGTTCCCATTACCACATACTCCAGATCCAGGGTGCTCTCACTACTAAATTTTAATCTGCATTCACACGTTAGTCACAAACCACATCAGTCCTGTAGTTACTGGACAAATATTGCTTTTTGATGCATATCCCCCCACCCTGAACCAGCTTCAATCCAATTAGAAAACTGGAAGAGGAATAATGTGGACCAACAGCTGTTGCACATGTGCAGATGAGTGTGCAAACACATGTCACAGTTTAATGAATAGGACTTCCAGGTGGGGGGAAGAAACCAAAAAGGGAATGTGTGTTAGGTGAAAAAGTCCCCAACAGATGTTGTTGATGCAAACAACTCTGGGCATACATGGCTTGAAAAGCAGCGGGGGGAAATAACCTCACTGTGGTTTCAAGCCAGTAATGTGGACAAAATCTAATTTTAAGATGCTTGTCCTGTTGTACAAAGTACAATACAGTGGTACTTCTGGTTGTGAATGGGATCTGTTCTGGAGGCCAGTTCACAACATGAGCAGAGTGCAACCTGCGTCTGCGTGGTTCACGATTCGCCGCTTCCGCGCATGTGTGTGACGTTATTTTGTGCATGCGCGAGTGGCAAAACCTGGAAGTAACCCTTTCCGGTACTTCCGGGTCTCCGTGGGATGTAACCTGAAAACGCTCAACCTGAAGCAAATGTAACATGAGGTATGACTGTACTATTTAGGACCAGGATACATATTATTTCTTCAGTGCCTGTTGAAGAGTTTCCTTTCTCAACACCCCTTTAATGTGGAGCTGTTGTTTTTTGTTTACCCTAGTGTGTACCTGTCCTGGACTTGCAATTGTTTCAATATATGGTTTTATCATTTTATCACTTCAGGATGTTTTGTGGGAACTGATGAGAGAGAGAGTGAGTGAGAGAAATAAAAAAAAAAGTCCAGTAGCACCTTAAAGGTAAAGGTACCCCTGACTGTTAGGTCCAGTCACAGACAACTCTGGGGTTGTGCGCTCATCTCGCTCTATAGGCCAAGGGAGCCAGTGTTTGTCCGCAGACAGCTTCCAGGTCATGTGGCCAGCATGACTAAGCTGCTTCCGGTGAACCAGAGCAGTGCACGGAAACACTGTTTACCTTCCCGCTGGAACGGTACCTATTTATCTATTTATCTAAACATGCTTTCGAACTGTTTCAGATATCCGAAGAAGTGTGGATGCACACAAAAGTTTATACCCAGAACAAACTTAGTTGGTCTCTAAGGTGCTAATAATAATAATAATAATAATAATAATAATAATAATAATAAATTTTATTTATATCCCGCCCTCCCCAGCCGAAGCCGGGCTCAGGGAGGCTAACAACAATACTGGACATTTATTTTATTTTATTTTTTATTTTGACTGCGTCACACCAACACGGCTACCTACATGAATAGAGAGAAAGAGAGAGAGAGAGAGAGAGAGAGAGAGAGAGAGAGAGAGAAAGAAAGAAAGAAAGAAAGAAAGAAAGATGTCAATTGTTGGGGACATTAGATAAAGTAGTTCCAGCAGTTGCTCATGCTGGAAAGAAATGTTTTCTTCTCTTCTTGACTTTCATGTTATTTCACCTAAATAGGATCCAGGCTGGCCCTGCTACACCCAGTAACTTGCAAAAAAGGCCCAGATACTTAAAAAAAAATAATGCTTTTTTTGTGCCTTCAGTAGCATTTCAAGCAAAAGTAGCTACTAGGTGAAGCATAATCAGCAGCAACTGTAATGGAAAATCAATGTGCCATAATTAACTTTTGGATGGAATATATTTGAAATGTAAGAATGATTTTACTTCTTAATGGTAATTATTACCAATGAAAATTAAATGTTTCCAAATGATTACTTTATTAATATTTTAAGTTGTTATCTGGGAGGCAGGTTCAAATGCGACGCCTGCTCTTCTTTCCTCTTGAAAACCTGCAAAGCCATAATCTTTTTTGATTTTCCACAGATACTAATCACTGGCTTGGAATAGAACAATCAGGAAGAGTTCATTAACCATTGCTTTAAAAGGCTATCTTCACGCCCCCTTTTTTGCAGTAGCCTGAATGCTTGGCTTCCTTACAAAGAAAAAAGCAATATATATGAATATTCATTTGAACTCAGTTCAACCAGCCGGAAGGGGGGCAATTCTATCAATGGTGGAGGACATGCCAACAACAATAAATGGTGAAGAGAAAGCATACAGTGGGCAATACTTTATACATTACATTTTTTCATAGGCTTTCATCCTACATGTTGAAATTTCAGAGCCATCGCAGAAGAATTTTAAAGCATTTCTGAATATTGTCCATCCTGACCTTGGCTGATGGGAGTTGGAGACTAATGATATCTAGAAGGCCACAGAATCTACACTTCTCTTTTAAGGGAATTTCACAACAAAAGCCATTGCAACTCATTTGCATTTTGTAAACATTCCCTGTAAAATTAGGAATGAAAAGGGCCTGTGAGCAGTGGACTAGTTTACTCAGTAGAAAAACACACCGAGCCTCCTGGATATGTCAAAGTCTTCTGGACTGCCAAAGAATATTTGTGGATTTGGGCGTGCATTTGCCGTCTAGCACTACATGTTGTTGCAAAACACAAACACATTTTATTTTTGTCCTCTTTTCAACCATATTTTTAGAGGATGGGAAATGTAATCATCTACTTTTTAGCTCACTGGTATGATATAGTAAATCTACCCACAAAATGAAGCAGCACTATAAACACTTTTATGGTTGGCTGAGTTGTCCGAGTCTGGTTGCTAGCAAAGCTGGTGTAAAAAATGAAAAAGCAGAGCAACTCAGCTTGATTTAATTTCTTTCCAGCGAGAATCAAAGGAAGATGTTGATCAGTTGGAGACAAAGGGTGAAAAGTGGCCGAATACAGCCACCGGTAATGCTCCCATTGGCTTTAGAAGATAAGGTTTGTCTAGCAGGTGGCAGAAATCTGTAGACAACTATTTTCACTTTTGTGTTCTGACACTGCAGGGCATCATAGGACATCAAAATGCTTATATTAGGGAAATGAAGGCTACAAAATGCATACAATTAAATGTGTGTGTGTGTTTCTACTAGGAACTGCAAAAAACAGAGAGGGATAGTACATACCTATGGTTGAAAACAGCACAGAAAAAACACCAATCTATCCATCTTTAGGTCTAAGTTAAAGGTAAAAGGTAAAGGGACCCCTGACCATTAGGTCCAGTCGTGACCGACTCTGGGGTTGTGGTGCTCATCTCGCTTTATTGGCCAAGGGAGCCAGTGTACAGCTTCTGGGTCATGTGGCCAGCATGACTAAGCCGCTTCTGATGAACCAGAGCAGCGCACGGAAACACCGTTTACCTTCCCGCTGGAGCGGTACCTATTTATCCACTTGTACTTTGACGTGCTTTTGAACTGCTAGGTTGGCAGGAGCAGGGATCGAGCAACGGGAGCTCACCCCGTTGCAGGGATTCGAACCACCGACCTTCTGATCGGCAAGTCTTAGGCTCTGTGGTTTAACCCACAGTGCCAGCCTTGTCCCTTTTAGGTCTAAGTTACTCATTGATAAATTATTGTTTGTATTTGCCTTATAGTAGTATCCATCCTACCTCATTCTAAATATCTGGATAGGTTACAAAAATCAGAAATAGCCAACTTCACTATTTTTGGAGGCCGCTATGTTTTCTAGATACTCCTGAGGTTTCGTAAATGCCAGAGTTTATCTATTAAAAAACTGGCATCATCTTTCAGCAGAAGTACATACACTATGATAGTACAAACTCACTGCTTTGATGTGAAAGCAAGGCTGAGGAATGTAAGCGCACATCTCGAACAATTTCCACATGAGGCAGATTGGCCCACACTGCTTTGCCTTTCCAGAATGCATATGAGACAGAATTGCAGCATTGTTGATAGGAAATGCAATGCTTGCTGTCTTTACAAGTGAAACAAAATACTTACCATGCCTTGATTAGAATGTATAGAGCAAGCGGGGGCCAGGTGAAAGTAGCTGCAGAGGCCAGGTCTGGTCCGTGGGCTGCTCACCAGCCATCTCTGATCTGAATGAAAATAAAATGTCTTCACTCCGTAAAAGAGCTGCATGCCTTTGTTAGGCTATATCAGATTTAACTAGACACTGCTGATCAGTGAGTAGCATAATCTACCTCTCCAGGGGCTTTTGGCAGTATGAATCACATGCCACAGGGTGAACATTTTAAATGGCACATTCTTTAAGATTCCCAAAGTCTGAAGTATGCAGTCAAGCTTCCTGCGATACAAGCCTCAAAATTACATGCAAATTACAGGCCTGCTCTGGAGATTGGTGTTGTGGAAATGGTAATATGAGGATCCATATTTATTATACCTCAACGACTTCTTTCATTTTACAAGAGATATATTTTGTAAGTGCCCAGCCTGCCAGTCTCAGCTGGGACCTGAATGACAAGCCATATTCTTTCTGGCAGGAGAATTGCTAGCAAATAACAACACCTGTACAAGCCAACCTGGTGTGTAGCTCGCTGTGGAACTGAAATTGTTCTGAAATTAACCTGGTGGTATCATGTCGGAACCTGTCTCAGCGTCTCCGTCCTGGCCTGAATACTTGAGGACAATGGAAAATGGAGAAGCAGCTGTGCCCATTGTCTAAAATGTGTGTGAGAAAAGCACAGGCCAGCTTGGAGGCAGGAGACAGAGCCAGTTTACTCAGGGGCATTGCCAACCCCTCCCCTGAATTCCCCTTGCTTTCCGTTGTAGCTTTCATTATGGACTTTTCTCATGCTATGTTAGTGGCATGGGAGACACTGTAGGCTTCAGCACTGTGCCTTCCCATGCAAAGCCTCCTCTTCTCACCCTCAGTCATGCTCCTCTTTCCTCCTGATTGTGAATGCATATAGGCAAATGTGGTGTGAGTAATATGGCACCTGCATCTAGTCCAACTGCCACACTGAGCTCTCAGAGCAGGGATAAGGAACTTGTAGTGACTTTCCATATATTGGTCAGGAATGAGCCAGCTCCCAGGGAAGGGTTGCAGCCAACTGAAGAAAGCAGTCAGGAACAGAGAGTGCTAATTGCCATGCAGGATGAGCATTGGCTAGTGCCAACTCCCCTGCCCCTTGGAATGCTGGTAGATAAGGGAATGGCTGAGGGCAGGCTTCAAAGCTTGCTGGAAGCATGAACAGGTGTGAAAGAGTTAAGAGACAACCTCTCAGAGAATGGGAAAGAGGCGGGAGCTGACCCACTCAGTCCGAGGTCTTGGCGAATGGGAGGGCTGCAAGACAGGAAGCAAAACAAAAGATGTATGAAGCAAAAGTTCAGTTGCTTCTGGGCACGCCGGAAGCAGTCTTCAGAAGGGTCATCTTGATTGATGATGGCGGAGGCTTGTTAAAGCTGTCTGTTTGTTTTGACAATAAAGCATCCTTTTTAATTAACTATGCTCACTGTGTTATCAAGCCGGGGACTGGTCTCCTGACAATATTGTTGGACTTCAGTCCAGATATTGTTGGACTCCAGTTCAGTTGGTGGTTTGGATTCGTGCCTGGGCCCTCAAGTTACTACCTCAGTAGATGACTTCATTCTGCATAATGTGCAGAAAAGCTCTCAGTCACTTTATACATTCTAAAGGAATGGGACGCAGGTGGCACTGTGGGTAAAAGCCTCAGCGCCTAGGGCTTGCCGATCGAAATGTTGGCGGTTCGAATCCCCGCGGCGGGGTGCGCTCCCGTTGCTCGGTCCCAGCACCTGCCAACCTAGCAGTTCGAAAGCACCCCCGGGTGCAAGTAGATAAATAGGGACCGCTTACTGGCGGGAAGGTAAACGGCGTTTCCGTGTGCTGCGCTGGGTTGCCAGATGCAGCTTTGCCATGCTGGCCACGTGACCCGAAAGTGTCTCCGGACAGCGCTGGCCCCCGGCCTCTTAAGTGAGATGGGCGCACAACCCTAGAGTCTGTCAAGACTGGCCCGTACGGGCAGGGGTACCTTTACCTTTACCTTTAAAGGAGTGGGAGGAGGGGAAATGTCTGGTGCTCTCTCTTTCTCTCTCTCTCCCTCCCCCCCCCCAGCGCTATGCTTAAGGGACTTGCACAAAGAGTGGACGTAGATATGCCTACTCTCAACAGAGACCTGGGCATTCTCTCAGTGCAGGAAGGAACATGTGTCTCCCCATTCTTCGGCTAAGATTCAAAAGTGCAAGGACAGAATGCATGAATTGCTCATGTTACCTTACTGACTACTTCTCCAGAATGTTTGAATAGGCTCTAAACCTCCCCATGGATGCACGGTTTGATCTTTATTTAACAAATACTCTTTGAAAAATGGTACAAAATGAGGCCCTGTTGCAGAGCTTGAATCCATTCTCTTCATTCCCACCGATCATGCTATGAAGTTCCCACCATCTGCTGTCTCCAGACTGATCTTTTGACGTATAAATAATTTGGAGATGTCTTGTATTAATGTGAATAATCTGTCAGGGTAATGGTACCTCTTACATGTTCACAAGTTTGTGGGGAAAGACAAAAGTGGTTAAGTGCTGCCCGGCACTTTCTGTGCTGGTTCAGCGTCATTTGATTGCAACCTGCGGGAATTTCACCTCTTATTGCAGGCTCTGGAGATGTGCTCCATTTCTCCTTCGTACCAAATGTCTTATGCAGGTTCATTAAAAATCCCTCACAGGCTTCATTCTTTGCATGCTTTCTTGTTTCTAGCATGGGAACAATAAAATATCATGGAGCATTGTGTTAAAAGTGGACAATAGTGCTAATAATAGTAATCTAGAGCAGCTACACACAAGCCGGCTCTCTCTAGCAATTCTGGACTCCCATCAGCTGTGGACAGCACAGCCAATGGTGAATGATGATGGGAATTATAGGCCAAAACATTGGGAGGGCACCAGGTTGGAGAAGGCTTGGAGGAAGGAATCCAAACGTGACAAAAGTTAAACCACAGAGCCTAGGACTTGCCAATCAGAAGGTCGGCGGTTCGACGGGGTGAGCTCCCATTGTTTGGTCCCAGCTCCTGCCAACCTAGCAGTTCGAAAGCACAAAGTGTAAGTAGATAAATAGGTACTGCTCCAGAAGGAAGGTAAACGGTGTTTCCGTGTGCTGCTCTGGTTCACCAGAAGCGGCTTAGTCATGCTGGCCACATGACCGGAAGCTGTCTTTGGACAAACGCCGGCTCCCTCGGCCAATAAAGCGAGATGAGTGCTGCAATCCCAGAGTCGGTCACGACTGGACCTAATGGTCAGGGGCCCTTTACCTTTACCTTAATTTTGTGTGTGTGTTGAACTAGAGCTCCTAGGAGCAATGTCTAATGCCTCACAACTCCACGACTTAAGCACTCTTTCCTCAAAAGTGGCAGACTGAGTGAGCTCTTTGCTTCATGAGCAGGGGCACCAGCTCCTGGGAGTCAAGTTGTTTTGGGACCCCTCAATATCTTTTAAGAGGGGGCCCCCAATGCCAGTGCCAGATTACCAGATGGGCAGAGTAGGCACCAGACTATGGGCCCCATAACTTTTAGGGGCCCCGCAACAACGGATCAAAAAAATATTGATTTGATCTTGAAAGAAAACTGCAATCAAGCTTTCTTAGTTCAATGTTATCCCAATAGAGTGTGCACATGAGAGGGCCCCTGAGATTTCGACTGCCTACGGATCTCCACTGGGTTTAATCCGGCACTGCCCAATGTTGAGGGGGTGGAGGAGGCTGAGTGTGGAGCTCCAGTTCCCCACCCCCATAACCCTTGCAAGTCGATGCCTCTGCACATTAGCCCCACACAGCCAGCCCTTCTGGCACTGTCACCTGTCTAAGGATTTCGTCAGCTGGCCTAAAGGGCCAATCCCTGTTCACCCAGCTTTATTGTGCTAGTTGCAAGCTTCTCAGTAACCTCTAGCCAGCTGCTATTAGAAAATGGGAATGTTGTATGATAGACCTTTGGTCTTAACCTAGAAATAATTCTTCAAATGTTTATTGTTCTTGGTATAGCAGATCTAATCAAGTCTGTTCTGTACAATCAATGGGGTATGTGTAAGTTCAAGGTAAAGGTAAAGGGAACCCTGACCATTAAGTCCAGTTGCAAATGACTCTGGGGTTGTGGTGCTCATCTTGCTTTACTGGCCAAGAGAGCTGGCGTTTGTCCGCAGACAGTTTTTCTGGGTCATGTGGTCAGCATGACTAAGCCGCTTCTGGCAAAACCAGAGCAGCACACAGAAATGCCAGTTACCTTCCCGCCAGGAAGGTATTTATCTACTTGCACTTTGACATGCTTTCAAACTGCTAGGTGGGCAGGAGCAGGGACCAAGCATCGCGAACTCACCCCTTCACAGGGATTTGAACTGCCGACCTTCTGATTTAGACCACAGCGCCACCCACATCCCATGCTATGTGTACCCACATATATAAAATATTTGCTACTACCTATAATATGTGCAGAGTTAACAGGCATGCTGAAAGGAGAAACAGAAACATTGGTTGGGACACAAAATGATGAAGCAATGGTAGCAAATCCATTTGAACGACCCAAGAGGGCTGGTTAAAATAAAATAACAAGAAAGCTCATAGCTCCTTGATATGTGCTTTTAAAAAACCCTTGCTGTGCCCACTTAAAAACTCCTTGCCAGGCTTGAGATACAATTTAAAAATATTAGTGTATTTCAGCAAACTCTCCCTTTAACTTTCACAAACTTTTCTGGCCTCATTCTCCCAATGCTACTAATTACAGATTTATTTATGTATCAACAGAAAACTTTTCCCTTCATGAGACTGGAGCTGATTCACTCTCGGATGGCATCAACGTTCCTAAGCTTGAGCAATGGCATTTGCCTTTTGCAGCAGAAGTAACAGAATTATCTTTGAGGCAAAATTACTCATTGGTCAAAATCCCGTTTTTGTTTCCATTATGGGCAAAATCTCAGATTCTCAGTGCTATGGCAACATCTTCCACCAGACATAAAAGACTACAAGGACAAGCTTTGTTGTTCTTTAATGAGTCTTAAAATTCACAGGCCAGGATTCAAAAGGCCACACATAGTTTTCGACGTGCTCATAGGGACTTTTCAGCTGGGTCTCCCTGAAAGCAAAATCTGCTTAATGTAGTGCCGCTTTTGCCTGAAGGAGCATTCCTCTGTCACAGACCAAATGGGCTGTTACTTTTCACTCACCTATTCCTTACTCGGGACACGGGTGACGCTGTGGGTAAAACCTCAGTGCCTAGGACTTGCCGATTGTATGGTCGGCAGTTCGAATCCCCACGGCGGGGTGAGCTCCCGTTGTTCGGTCCCAGCTCCTGCCCACCTAGCAGTTCGAAAGCACTCTTAAGTGCAAGTAGATAAATAGGTACCGCTTTATAGCGGGAAGGTAAACGGCGTTTCCGTGTGCTGCGCTGGTGCTGGCTCGCCAGCTGCAGCTTTGTCACGCTGGCCACGTGACCCGGAAGTGTCCTCGGACGGCACCGGCTCACGGCCTCTAGAGCGAGATGAGCATGCAACCCTAGAGTCAGACACGACTGACCCGTACGGGCAGGGGTACCTTTAGCTTTATTCCTTACTCAGAGGCCAGAAGAGACCTCTAGCCACACCAGTTTTTTCCAGTGGCAATTTTCTTTCTTCTTAAACTAGATGTCTTGAGACATAAGACATACCCCCATAATGGAGGTACCACTGAGACGCTTGGTCTTGCCAATCAGAAGGTTGGTGGTTCGAATCTGTGTGACAGGGTGAGCTCCTGTTGCTCTGTCCCAGCTTCTTCCAACTTAGCAGTTCAAAAGTACACCAGTGCAAGTAGATAAATAGGTACCACTGTGGCAGGAAGGTAAACAGCGTTTCCATGTGCTCTGGCTTCTGTCACAGTGTTCCGTTGCACTGGAAGCAGTTGAGTCATGCTGGCCACATGACCTGGAAAGCTGTCTGTGGACAAACTGTGGCCGGCCTGAAGCGAGATGAGCGCTGCACCCTATAGTCACCTTTGACTGGACTTAACCGTCCAGGGATCCTTTACCTTTACCTTTAATGGGGCTATAAAAGCTTGTACTGCCTGCAGTTGTCCTAAAGAGTTCACTTTTATTTATTCCCCTCTGAAACTTGGCATAAAATGACACAATGCAATTAACAAGAATAAATCTGTGTAGGTTCCTCCTCCCTTTCTTTAAAAAAAACTCCACCAAGGTCAGTTTTTATTGCCACTGTCACTTATATTTGCTCTAGTGTCTGTTAGCATTCTGTCTTCAATGATTTGGTAGCATAAAAAAGGCAGGTATGTTTGTGTCCTTCTATAAAATAGAAGACATTGGTATTATCAGACTGTCTCAGCAATGCAGCCTAATGGAATAATAACTTGCAAGTTTCATCAGTCACGTTCTGAGGACTCTAAATAAATGCAGAGGAAAAATACATCTTCTTGTTGGTTGAGAGAACAGACTATGAATGAGGCCTGGGACAAAAGTGCTACCCTTCTGCACATGCTCATATCACTGATGATTACTGCCTAGAGGAACAAGAGAGTATGTGAGAGGTGGGACTGAACTTTTCTCAGTTCAGGCACAACTGACAGTTTAATGTGGAAAGCAAAGCTCCATATTCCCTCTCTACTAATAATGAGATGTGACCAGGGGTGCAGATAATCAGCTACAAATTCACTCAGATGATCAAACATGGGATCAAACATCAGCAATAAGCTGTAAGTGCAGAAAGGCCATCACATCAGCATCACAGAAATCTAGGGTGGAGGTAAAATGCCCCCTCCAAAATTATCCACTCTATCTGTGGGTGGCAAAATCGGGAATAGTCGGCAGAAAATTATTCTTGTGGGGGCAGGTGGACTTTGCCAACCATTTTCCTTCAGAAAAGTCTTCCATGAAACTTTTGACTTATTGTTATTGACCTTTTGATGTATTATTCCCTGTTTAGGGGAGTTTTTAATATTTAATGCTGTATTGTTTTTAACACTCGATTGGGAGCCGCCCAGAGTGGCTGGGGAAACTCAGCCAGATGGGCGGGGTATAAATAATAAATTATTATTATTATTATTATTATTATTATTATTATTATTATTATTATTATTATTAAGTTCATACCAGTGGGCAAAGGAAGCAAATGGGCTAGGAGAGGGGTACTGGAAGGAGTAGGGGCCAAGTCCCTGATTTTCTGAGGGGAAAGAGTGAATCACACCCTTTTGTGATAATGTCTTTTGATAATGATATAATTAAAGAAACACACCCACCCATCATTAGGCAGAGTGAGGCAACTACGGCAGGCGGTAAATTTGGGGTGTCATGAGAGGGAGGCAGATTATTAGTTATTTAATGTGTTTGTATTAATACTTTTGGAGAGTATTTTAGAATACTTTGGTCTTCACCAAGTGCCCAATGCCTTATTTGTTTCCCTGTGCTAACTTCCACTGAAGCTTCCATGTGCTCATGATGCACAATGGCTGTCTGAAATGTACACACCTCAGCTTAACTGTGGCTTCTGTTTCCAAATGGGATAGAAGCTGGTTTGAGGGAAATCAAATGAAACAAGTGCATTTCTCAAGAAGCTACAGATAGATTGTGGCTACGTGTACATGGCTTCCAACACCAGCGGTGGGAATATGTTGGAGCTGGAATAAGTGGTTAAGTTTCGTCTTATATCCTCCAGATTTAAGGGATGAGGAAACATCTTCTTTTCCCCACCTGAAAGACTCCCTGGCATGTTTTGCTTTATAGTAGCTGAAACCTTCCCACATTAGAGCCTCATTTATTTTGACAAAGCCAAATCATGCATGGAGCTCATTCACCACAGAGCTAATTTCTCATGTCATCTACTATGTGAAGTGGAGAGAATATAGGGTTGGATTGTTGCTATTGATTTGCCGAGTGTATGCAATGAGCAGCGTCTCCTTCCTGCAGAACAAAACAAGAATGCAGATTTCTACCCTTCATCATGCAGTAAATCAGGAAGCACAAAAACAGCCTATGCTGGATTGGGCTACCCGTCTATTGAGCCCAGCACTTAGTCTGTGATTAAAGAGATGCCCCTGGGAATCTCGCAAAATTGTACATGAAGGTGCATGTTGCTTCCTTCCTTCCCAGTAGCTGGTAACCAGAGGTAAGCATTTACAGACAATCTCAAGATGGAGGTTCCACTTAGCCATTATAGCTAATGGCCATTGTGAGGCCTATAGTACATGAATTTGTCTAGCCCTGTTTGGATTGTGTCTTTAAATAATAATTATTATTATAATCCATTAAAGCAGTGTTTCCCAACCACTGTTCCGCGGCACACTAGTGTGCCGCGAGATGTTGCCTGGTGTGCCGCGGGAAAAATTAAAAAATTGAAAGATTTTTTTTTTTAAGTCAAATTTTCGATTGGGGCGCCGTCACTAGATGACCCCTGGGGTTCCCTCCCTCCCTCCCGCTCTGCGCCTCCCTCCTCCTCCTCCTCCTCCGGGGAGGCCCTTCCTGGCTCTCGGCCAAGGCTTGGTGGCTGCCACTCACTCACTCGCTCGCCCACCCGTCCCTCCATCCCTGCACCCGGCCTCTCCCCCTCCGTCCCCGGCGCGGGGGCTGCCGGGATCCGTAGTCCCCTCGCCCTTGGGCTCCGCGCCCGCGCGGGGTGCGCGAACTACGTTTCCCAGCGTGGCCTGGCGGGCCAGGCGTTTTGTTTGAAGCGCTCTTCTCCCGGCCATGGAATGAGCGCGGCGGCGGCGGCCGGGCGGGCAGGGGCTCTTCCGCGCAGACCCCGCGCAGCCTGCCTGCGCCCCCCGGAGATCGGACGGCAGGATGGAGCCCGGGGATCCCCGCGGAGGCGGAGCGGCGGAGGCTGCCCCCCAGGTAGGGCTGCGTCGGGGGTTTTTTATTTTTGCAATGCTGCATCCGCGCCGGAGGGGACGCATCGGACCGCGGGGAGACCCCTTGGCGGGCGTGCAAGGCAATGCATGCGTGCAGGCGTTGCATGGAGTGCAGTGCAATGCAATGGCAACGCGGCGCCCTGCATGCATGCATGCAACTTCCACCGGCGCTCCGGACTTGGCAGGTGAGGGGGGTCCCCAGTGGGCGGCAGAGAGAGCCGGGAGGGCGAAGGGGAGCCGGGGGGGGAGCAGCGCTGCTCCCCGAGCCAAGCCCGGGGGAAAACTTCGGCGTCGTTGCGCCGGGTGTTGGAAGCGGACGCTGGCGGGGGCCCCTCACCTGCAAAACCTGGTCGCCTCTCATATATTTCGTGCATTGCATTCATCACCCGCTTTCTCCTCCAAGGAGCTCCCGGGGGCGCGTGTGGTTCTCCCCGTGTTATCCTCGCAACAACAGCCCTGCGAGGTGGGTCAGGCGAGTGGCCCAAGGGAGCACCCAGGGATTGTCCTGGCCAGGTGGGGTGATTTGAACCCTGCTCTCTGCCCGGTCTTCGTCCTCATTTAGCCCCCACATGTGCATGACTGTGCATGACTGAGGTTTTCCCCCCTCGTCTTGGCTATGGTGTGAGTCTGTGCTGTTAATTAATGGGGTTCTGCCTTCGGAGAAGATGAGCCAGCCCTCAAGGAGGTGATTATGTAATTTGCTAGCAATTCATGTCCCTCCCGGCGTGACGCTGCGCGCTGACGTCACGGGGCTGTAATGGTGGTGTGCCTCGAGATTTTTTTCATGAAACAAGTGTGCCTTTGCCCAAAAAAGGTTGGGAAACACTGCATTAAAGGTACCTGCCATTATCATCTCTTTCATATGTTAAGTATGAACTGTGCGAATTAGCCTTTTCTTCTAACAGAAGTGCTGACTGCCAGTCAGTTTTATTGAAATGACCTCCAGGATCACGGAAGAGAAGAATTTATTGCTCTTCTCTTTTTCTACACCGCTCATGATTTTATAGGCTTCTGCCATCCCTCCTTCTTTGTCAAGTCATCCACCCCCAAAGTAAAAAAAGCCCCAAGCTCAGATTGCTGAGGCATGTTGCTTAGTCATCCCTCTTGGAAAGTACCCAGAAATCGGATGATTAACGTTTCCTTATCTGTAGCACAATGAAACGTTTTGCTTTCCTTCAGTTTCTAACAAAATCTCTGAAGCTGCCTGTGTAAAAATATTTTCATAGTTCTCTCTGGTTTGTTGTATCCAGTCGGTGGCTTTGCCTGAGTGGGTAGAGCTTACACACACACACACAAAATGGGGCACGTCCAGTCCTCCCACCAACTGCAGCCCTGCATGCAGTGGAGGCTGATGAGATGAGGGAGGATGGCATTGTGTATCTGGCTTCCCAGTGCAGAAGTTGCTGCAGGTAACCACAAGGGAGAGGAGAGAGGCAGTCGGGTGGCTGGGGAAGTGTAGCTATAACTGTGGAGCCAAAGTTCCCAAACCTGCACCCACACTGCGCTGACCTTCCTGTTGCCTCCCTCTCTCAGGTACTGGCAGCTACTCCATGTTTGAAAGGCAGGTGAGCAACCTTGCTGCACCTCATTGGCTGCTATTACCTCCATGTCACATCATAGGCTGGATTCAGAGCACTTTGTTCTGTTTTCCTTATGTTTCCTTACTCGGTAACTTCTGTGTTTTATGTGATATGTCACATGACATAAATGCCATTTCTAAGAATCTAGTGGAGAGTTACCACACTTCTGTGTTAATTTGCAACCTTGTTAACTTGGGAAATCATGGGAGTTTTGTGCTGTGACATACCCTCCAACATTTCTCCGATGAAAATAGGGATGTCCTATTCATTATTATTATTATTATTATTATTATTATTATTATTATTATTATTACCCCACCCATCTTACTAGGTTGCCCCAGCCACTCTGGGCAGCTTCCAACATATACAAAAACATAATAAAACATTCAACATTTTTAAAAAACTTCCTTATACAGGGCTGCCTTCAGATGTCTTGTAAAGGTTGTATAGGTTGTTACTTTTCTCCTTCGCTTGGGGTTCATACCCTCCAACATTTCTCCAATGAAAATAGGGATGTCCTAAGGAAAAGCGGGACATTTCTGGATCAAATCAGAAACTGATTTAAATCCAGGACTGTCCCTGGAAAATAGGGATACTTGAAGGGTCTGCTGTAATTTCACATGATAAACAGTCTTTCATATCATTTAATGTTTAGTGAGACATGGTGGTATATCAATTCAAAGGCCACAGTTCCTTAATGCAACAGGTACAGTACTTACAACGTAAATGGAATGTTAGAAATTGGGACGGAAGTAGTAGCATTACAACCCATATGACTAACCCATCTGCATTATTTTGATACAGAGTTTTGATTTCTCTTGCACACACACTGCTTTTTCCCTGTAGCTCAGTGGGACACCACTTTTCATGCAGAAAGTTCCAGGCTCAATTCCTAACAGCTCCACTTAAATGGTTTACAGTGCACTTTCCTTACTTATCTGTTCAGAAGTAAATCCCACAGAGTTCAAGAGGGCTTAGTCCCAGGTAAGTGGGCATACGAATGCAGCTTTAAGGTAGCAAGGGCAGGAAAGATCTCTGTCAAAGACCTTAGAAAGCCAACCCTAAGCAGGATAAGCCATTTCCTGTACTGGGGAACTGTACTCGGGTTAAGAACTTAATTCGTTCTGGAGGTCCGTTCTTAACCTGAAACTGTTCTTAACCTGAGGTACTACTTTAGCTAATGGGGCCTCCCACTGCTCCCGCACCGCTGCGGCGTGATTTCTGTTCTCATCCTGAAGCAAAGTTCTTAACCCGAGGTACTATTTCTGGGTTAGTGGAGTCTGTAACCTTAAGCATGGGGTGAGCTCCCGTTGCTCAGTCCCTGCTCCTGCCAACCTAACAGTTCGAAAGCACGTCAAAGTGCAAGTAGATAAATAGGTACCACTCCGGCGGGAAGGTAAACGGCGTTTCCGTGCGCTGCTCTGGTTCGCAGGAGCGGCTTAGTCATGCTGGCTCCATGACCCGGAAGCTTTACGCCGGCTCCCTTGGCCACTAAAGCGAGATGAGCGCCGCAACCCCAGAGACGGCCACGACCGGACCTAATGGTCAGGGGTCCCTTTACCTTTACCTTATTCACTATAGAATCTCTCTCTCTCTCTCTCTCTCTCTCTCTCTCTGTGTGTGTGTGTGTGTGTGTGTGTGTGTATTCAACAACAGTATTTGGCATCCAATTTGGCACTAGCTGACATCTGAGAAGACCTGACAGGTAACATAGAAGCACAAGACTTGGCAGTATCTGACAGCTGACATGTAGCAGGTCAACATTTGTAGGGTTGCCATATTTCGAAAACTTTTCCCTGGTTGTTGAGCTTTCCCAAAAAAAATCTAAAACGAAGAAGTTGTTTTTGAGTTATTTTTAAGGAAGTTCACCAAAATCTAGACTTTCAAGTTGGGTTAGCAAACGTGTGGCTTTTCCATGACATTTAAGCAATTTCCGCCCGGACACTGCTTTCAACTGCCTTATTCCAGCTATGTCCAGGAAATGGGATCGTCCTCAGAAGGTGGTCCTTCTTGTGACTGGGCCCATGGACACACTCCTGAATAAGTAGGTTTTGTTTCTAGGTCTAAGTTTCATTTCTCTAAATAGACATCACAGGTCACAGACAATCAGGAAATGGGTGGGGTGGTTAAGGAATTATTATAAGCATCAGCGCAAGAGTGCCATAGCCTTGATTGGCACTGCTGAAATTTGGCTGATACTGGATCTCCTCAATAAAATTTGATTGAGTTCTGTTAGGGAAGCAGCCTAAGGATTTGTGTTGAAGACTTTAAAGAAAAGGAGGGGGAGGAAGGAAAAAAGAATAAAAATATCTAAATTGGCCAAAGTTGTGCAAAATAAGCTAATTTTAGCATTCTTGATTAACAGTCCACATAATGGCTGTGTTTTGGGTAGAAAAGAGGACTGCACCTTCTTTGTCATGCTATCCCTAGCAAATCTCGCCTTTTTGTGATCTTTTATATTCTTAAAAATATGGTGGAATATTTAATATCATTAGAGTTCATTGTACTCCAAGAACAAAAGATTTCTTCCTCCAGATCATCTGGGGTCTCTCTCTCTCTCTCTCTCTCTCTCTCTCTCTCTCTCTCTCTCTCTCTCTCTGTGTGTGTGTGTGTGTGTGTGTAGAACTATATTTTAGATTGCCAGAACAGCAAATTCTGATTGACTTGCTTCCTACATGAATGCTGAATTTTTATGAAAAGCATTAACATTTCTTTCTTTCATATCTTTCCTTTCAGGTGCCTTACTGAGATATTCACTTGAGGGGAGAGAATGCCTTTCTCTTTGCATATCTTTAGAGATATTTCCCTCCCTAATTGATGAGTAGAAGGCCTTGAAAACAGAGCATTCATTGGCCGGTGCTGAACAATATTCTACCTGGGGGCAAGCGATACAGCACTAGAACAATTCTCTACCCTTTGGAATAATAGGAGAGGAGGAACAATAGCCTTAGTCCTAAATCTTAGTCCTATTTAAGGTGCAAAACTGGACTAGGAAATTAAGGTGAACACCATGCCTGGATAGCTCAGTTGGTAAGAGTGTGGTACTGATAATGCAAAGGTTGCAGGTTCAATCCCCGTATAGGACAGCTGCATTGCAGGGGGTTGAACTAGATGATCCTCAGGGTCTCTTCCAACTCTACAATTCTATGATTCTAAGCACGCCACATTAACATCAATGGGAAGGGGCACGTCAAACTGGCTGTGATTGGAATGCAAGCTGCATTGGGGTGAACAGGAGGGATTGCTCTTTCCTCTTGCTCCCCCCCCCCATGAGGACTTGGAGCGCCTTTTGTTAAAGTTCATAAATCATTTTAAGCAGAAATGCCTGCTCAGAATTAAGTGGTAAAGAGGACTGAAATCCTGCATTTTGTTTCAGACAATGACTGGGAAAGTTTGGGAAACATTAAAAGTTGGTATTGGAACCAAACATTCCAATAATAGGTTAACTCCGGACACTAATAATAATAATAATAATAATAATAATAATAATAATAATAATGTATTTATATCCCGCCCTTCCCAGCCAAAGCCGGCCTCAGAGTGGCTAACCACAGTAAAAATAGCACAGTTTACATAAAATCACAATCAATTAATGGAAATACATTCTAAAATCAATTCTATGAAAAACAATACCCCCCCCCCCGCTGTAGTCTAAAATTGCATAGATTGTTTAATCAGCCAAAGCCCTGGGGGAAGTGGAATGTTTTTGCCTAGTGCTTATAGCTATGTAAAGATGGCGCCAAGTGAGATTCCCTGGGTAGAGCATTCCACAAGTGGGGAGCCACTGCAGAAAAGGCCTGTTCTTGTGGCTGCACACACTGATTTGTCTAGTTTCATTAGAAACTGCCTTATACAGAGTCAGACCATTGGCCCATCTACCTCATATACCGTATTTTTCACCCCATAAGACGCACTTGACCATAAGATGCACCTAGTTTTTAGAGGAGGAAAACAAGAAAAAAAATATTCTGAATGAAACAGTGGATGTATGATTTTTGTGGTTCATGCTATGGCCAAAGATATGATATGTGATTTGACAGTGAGTTTGGGGTAGCCCAATGCAAAAATCCTGAGGATCCATGTGGATCCATGCTTTGTAATCATGTTTTTGTGCCATTGTGGCCCCACAAAACAGTGGATGCGTGATTTTTGTGTGCAGGCTGTAGCCATGGACATGCTATGTGATCTGATGGTGAATTTGGGGTGACCCAATGCAAAAATCCTGAGGATCCATGTGCTTTTACCTCCCCCCTCCCAGGCAGCCTCCTTTATCTCTAGAGTCCCTTATCTCCCTCCTGATCCCTTGCCGATCAGCTGCTCAGCGGCTTTGTTTCAACACCCCCTTCCCTCTTGTTTGCCTTTGTGTCTTTTCCTTAGCTGGAGCAGTTTTTTGCTCCTCCTTTTCTTCTAATTTCTCTCCTCATTGCTTTAATCTTCCTGTCTCTTCTCCTTGCAAAGTTCACTGTCTTTACCGCCCACCTCCCAGGCAGCCTCCTTTATCGCTAGAGTCCCTTATCCCCCCTCCCGATCGCTTGCTGAACAGCTGCTCAGCGGCTTGTTTCAACACCGCCATCCCTCTTTCTTTTAAAAAAAAAAAAAAAGCACGATCTGCTTTTTGCCCCTGGGCAATTCAGCTCCAGGGACAACACATTCACTCCATAAGACGAACAGACATTTCCCATTACTTTTTAGGAGTAAAAAAGTGTGTCTTATGGAGCGAAAAATACGTTAGCTCTATATTACTGTCTATGCTGACAGTGAGTGTCCAGGGTTTCAAAAATGAGTCTCTCCCAGGCTTACTTGGAGATCCTGGAGATTGAACTGGGACTTTCTGTAGGCAAAGCAGATGTTGTACTGCTGCTCCATGACTCTTTGCCAAATAAACAAATGCACACTTATTAATTCTGTCTTTCTGCCAATGAACACTCAAGGCAGTATACACTAAAATGGCTATTTAGTCATTTGCAAATATGGGTATGCAGGCAGTGTGCAACAGAGATTTAGTGTGATACCTGCCCTTTTGAAATGGTAATATGAAACATAATTAAGTCCTTTGCAGATAATAATATGTATGCAATGTGTAGCCATAACTGGGAAGGGAACTGTACTGCTACCTTTGTATATTAACTTTTATGTGTGAGGGTCTGAAACATGCAGGGATGGTGTGCTGGGAGGCATAAATGTGGAAATAAACATTAAACCATTCCCAGTGTTAAGGACTGGGCTGGAAATACGGGCTGAAAAACCCGCAAGAAGTATCACTGAGCTTGGTTGTAGATAAGGTTGTAAGGAAGGGAGGAAAAAGAAGATAGGGAGAATCATTTTATGGTATATGCCTCATGGGTGTGATTTGTATGCTAATTAAAAACCAAGTAGATGTTCACGCTTCAGTAAACATGTTTTAAATAACTGAGACAGAAATGAGAAAAAAGAAGAATATTTGTTTGCTAACTGTGGACCATCTAAATCAATTCAACCTAAAGTAGATTCTTCTCATGCGTTTTCCTCACTGTCAAGTGATATCGCTGGAACGGATGCACCAGTGCAGGATCAGATTCGAATGGGAGATTCTGTGTGATGTTTACCAAATGAAAACAGCATTTGCATTTCTTGCACAAGACCTCAATGCGATTTTTTCCCCCAGCAATGTAAGCTCTTCATGAGAGGAATCCTCCACCTTAACCACTGAAAAAATATTAGGTACTATTTTTGATATATGTGCTAAATCACAAGTGGATAACTTGTGGCCCTTCAGATGTTGCAGACTCTCCAATTATCCCTATTTTTCAGGGACAGTCTTTGATTTACAGAATCTGTCCCGGTTTCTGATTTGATCCCTGAATGTCCTGCTTTTCCCTAGGATGCCTCTATTTTCATTGGAGAAATGTTGGAAAGTATAGTTACATACCCTCCAACATTTCTCCGATAAAAATAGGAACTTTCTATTACACCATCACCACCATCATTTTATTATCTATACCCTGCCCATCTAATTGGGTTGCCCTGGCCACTCTGGGCAGCTTGCAACACATATAAAACCATAATAAAATGCTAAACAGTTAGAAACTTCCCCATACAGGACTGCCTTCAGATGTCTGCTACAGGCTGCATAGTTATTTATCTCCTTGGCTCCAGGGTTGCATAACTCTATACCGTCCAACATTTCTCCCATGAAAATAGGGACGTCCTATGGAAAAGCATGACATTCCGGGATCAAATCAGAAATCAGGGGGCTTCTGTAAATCCGGGACTGTCCCTGGAAAATAGGGATACTTGGAGTGTCTGGAGTTATGTGACCCTCAAGCCAAGGAGATATGTAACCATACAACCTTGTCTTTTAAAGGCAGCCCTGTATAGGGAAGTTTTTTTTTTAAAAAAAGTTTAATGTTTAATCATGTTTTTTTATATATTGGGAGCCACCCAGAGTGGCTAGGGCAACCCAATCATTTTTTTAAAAAATAATTTTTATTAACCGACCAATCAAATCAAATCAAATCAAATCACATCACATAAATTCCGAATTACAAAGCCGAATTTTAAATTTTGCTGAGGGGACCCATATTTCAAGATCCGAAGGGGGATTCTGATCATCTTCTTGCTACTGCGTTAATGTCCAAATCAGTCCAAACAAAGTTCATAATTCTATCCAGTCTTATCTTGCTGTTTCCACATCTCATCTTGTTCGTATATTTTCTCTTTTTTCTTTATGATCTCTTCTGATAATCTCCTTAAGCCGATAAACACCAATAATAATCCTGTGTGAATTTTTCCGTTCGTCCAGTCCTCAAATCGGGATGGTTTCCATATATCATCGCATTCATAGATAACATCGCTCTTTCCATCATTAATTACAGAACTGTCGTTCTTAAGTCCCTCTGAGGAGTTTCACCCACAATATAAAAACAGCTCTATTTCTCTATTTCTCCTCCCAGACTTAAGTCCTCCGACAGAACTTCCCAATATGGCGACGGTATTTTTAACTGCGTCATTCCAAAGCCCTTATACATTCCACGCTCTTCTTAAAGCATGCTTTGGTTAGAAAGTTTATCTCCACACAGACATAAATCCACAGCTTAAGTCCTTCAAACGACATTTCTGACTTGTGAGGGGGGGGGGGCGATTCTTGTTTAATCACATAGAGGAAAGAAAGGAAAGTTTTTTTTCCCTCCCCCATCCAGTCCTTTTGCCATACCGAGCCTTGGTGTATCTTCATCTGGTTAATTCTTGTTCGTTCCTCTGACTCGTCTTGTTTATCAGAGATCTTGTCTGTTAGCAGTCTTTACTCCCCCTCCTTCCTTGAAATATGTGCATTCGCTTCCTCCTAATTGTTTCTTTTGAAGTTCTTGCAGCTAGTGGCGCGGATCAGAGACAGCGTCCAGGAGCGCCGAGATCCCACAGGAGGGCATTCTGCCTAGTGCCCCCATCCCCACAAATTCGGGGGTGGTATAGGGCACAGCAGGCAAGGGCAGCCCCCCCCCCAATCCTGGGGGGGTAGGGAGGCTATTTACTCCCATCACTGCCTCCATATTACCTCGTGTGGGTCGGAGAGATGTTATTGTCAGCCATCTTCTGATGCGCCCCTAGTGGCCCCCCTAGGGCAACCCAATCAGATAGGCAGGGTAGTCTGATTCTGATTCTGATTCTGATCCTGATTCTGATTCTGATTCTGATTCAATAGGACGTCCCTGTTTTCAAAAGAGAAACGCTGAAGGGTATGGATGTTGGTAGTCTACTACAGCTTACATCATCCCTGACCATCAACCCTGTTGACTGGGGCTGATGGGATTCTGGAGCTCAGAAACATCTGGCCACATTTTAGTCCCCACTGCATTACATAACTAATAGGTCTAAGTCAATCCATGTTCATTTGGTGTTTGTTTCCGTAAGGGGCGGGGTGGGGACTGTCTCCTGATTTAGACAGTTTTTGTGAACTGTTTTGATGCCCTGCAAACTTTTCCTCTTATTACTAGTGCTGTGCCGGAATCTGCCCTCCAATTTCTTGAACGTTTTCTTCCCCCATCAAAGAGACTTCAATCTTCCTGCCTCTTTCTCAAGGCACTTTAGAATTTCTTCGGAATTTAGGTGGGGGTGGGTTTGCGCTTATTTTTTTCATTGTGAAGAGTATCCTTGAGTGGCCTGCGTTTTTGTATCCATTAAGGCTTTCTCCAACACTGCAGGCTTCCCAGATTGCAGTTCCTGAACTGAAAAAGCCCCACGGGAGGAGCATCCTCATGAGGTCTTTGCTTGTTTGAACTAGGAGAAGCAAAGCCAGGGAGGCTGGCTACCAAGCATGTGAGATAGGTCTGAACACTGATTTTGGCTTTCATGAGAAGTCCAGACCACCACAGAGATGATTTGTTGAATGAAATAAATGACTCTCACAAACACTGCACATGTAAGAGAAGTGCAACAAAAACCCTGCACACCTCTGCAATCTCTGAAATTTCCTTTCCTTTTTTATAATTTTTGAATACCATTTCTTTTTTACATAAATTGGTGGAAGAAGGATGCTGGGGGGTGGGAAGTACAGGAGAAATTTTCAGCACAACACTGCTTATTACTTTGCTTTCACAACCCTCAGTCTTGTTTTCCACAGACTAATATTTAATCTTATTGGCTGTTGGCACTCTCTCGCTTTTGCTCTGAGAAAAGGGGCACTGGGACATGGAATTACTGGGGTCATATTAGAGTAAGAGGAGAAAGCCACAAATTGCCCTCTGGCTTAAAATGGTGTAACATGCCAACATTTCAGTATTCTCATTTTTTCTATCCAGTGGTACCTCGGTTTTCGAATGCCTCTGTAGTTGAACACAGCTTTCGTTTTGAGTTTTCAGTATTGAGGCTTCCGTTTTGAGGCTTCCATTTCCAGTTTTTGGTTTTGGAACTTGAACTGACTTCGGAAGGGATTACGTTCAAAAACTGAGGTACTACTATACAGTGGTACCTCAGGTTACAGATGCTTCAGGTTACAGATTCCACTAACCCAGAAATAGTATCTCGGGTTAAGAACTTTGCTTCAAGATGAGAACAGAAATCGCGCGGCGGCGGCAGCGGGAGGCCCCATTAGCTAAAGTGGTGCTTCAGGTTAAGAACAGTTTCAAGTTAAGAACGGACCTCCAGAATGAATTAAGTTCTCAACCTGAGGTACCACTGTATCTGCTTACACACACACACACACACACACACACACACACACAGGTTCTTTTTAAAAGTCCCCCCAGATACATAGGAACATGTGGCTGGTAAGGGGCAGTGTCAGACCCCAACCGTAAAGTTACCATCCCATTAAAAACAACATTATTATTATTATTTATTGAATTTATATACCGCCCTATACGTGAAGGTCTCAGGGCAGTTCACAGAAAAGACTAACATATAAACCACAAAAGATATAATCAGAATGAAAACAACAACCCAATAACACCCCCCCCCAAAAAAAAAGAGCCACCCAAGGCCTGGTTAGAAAGGAAAAATTTTGCCTGGCACCTAAAGGTGTATAATGAAGGTGTCTGGCAAACTTTCCTGGGGAGAGCATTCCGCAGATGGGGAGTCACTGCAGAGAAGGCCCCGTTCTCGTGTTGCCACCCTCTGCAGCTCTCTGTTTTCAAAAGAGAAATGTTGAAGGGTATGGGTGTTGCTAGTCTACGACTCACATCATCCCTGACCATCATCCCTGTTGATGAACTGCAACAGAACAGAAACAGTGCTGCATGCAACAGCTGCAGGAATGGGAAAGGATGTCTTCTTGCATAACTAGTTACAACCCATTTTTTTTTTTTAAATCTGGAATTCTAATATTCTATAGTCCAATATGGAAATTAATAAATGTCATCTTGAAGGATCAAATATGTATGGCATCTGGTGGGGTTTTATTTCCTATGCTTCAGACTTAGGTGGAATCTAGACACATATAAAAACCACGTTGAAAATGCTTTTTTAAAAAGACGTTTAAAGAAATATCTTGAATTTTCCATAAGGCTCACCATTGCAATCTGGTGTCACATATTTTGCACTTTAAATGTTTTATTTGCAGCCGTATAGCTGAGTCCTTGGATGCTCCACAATCACCATCCATGCTAGCTTGTGAAGTCTTGATTTATATTCCTGTGTGTCACCATTTCTTTTTCTTATTATTTATTGTTTGTTTGCTTCATAGATGGGTATAATATCCTACTACTGCAAATTTTGGGTTGCTAATAATATTAATAAAGGGTTTTTTTTAAGGACTGTTCTCGTCGTTGGTACTTGTGTGGGAGGAGAGATAATTGCGTTAATTTCAAATATACCATTTTGCTTTGAGAAGAAACGACCCGTCATGATGTGGCTGATAGGAACAATGTGGGTGAAATCCAGGTGCAAAGCAACTGGGAGCTTTGATCGGTATTAAAGAGCTAAAATCTAAACAGAGTTTTTTGTTGTTGTTGACAGTTGGAGAACAAGAACCAGCAATTCTCAACCTTTACACAATATGCTGCATCGCTTATGCCTATTACTGCACCTTCATTGTGTGCACACCGTTAAACAACAAGTTATTTCCAAGTAAATGTACATGGGATTATAAAGTACAATCCTAACTGTTCTTATTTGCAAGCAAGGCCTTTGAAAACCATTGCAGCTTATTTATTAGTAAATACAGGTCGTATAGGGTTGCAAATCCCACTTTCTCCCTCAGTGGGACATAAACATCCTGGGGCAATAATTCTATGCACATTTTTGGGAGGTAAATCCCATGGAGAAAATGGGATTTACTTCTGAATAAATATGCATGGGTTAGTGTTCTTCATCTTTTTCCTGGGAATGGAAGAAAGATGAATGGGTGAATGACCAGTTGATATAGGAGCAAAAAGTCCAGTCTGCACTCGTGAGGGCAACTTTGCAAGAGAAGAAACTTTGCTATTCACCAAGTGAATAACCTGCTATCATCCCTTCAGAAGTCCAATTTGAATTAGGATACTCTGTACAAACTTGATAAATGCTACATGAATTCAAAATTTCCATTGTAATACCTATAGTCTATGTGAGGCACCCCCAAACTCAGCCTCCAGATGTTTTGGGTCTACAACTCCCATCATCCCTAGCTAACAGGACCAGTGGTCAGGGATGATGGGAATTGTAGTCCCAAAACATCTGGAGGCTGAGTTTGGGGATGCCTGGTCTATGTTCACTGTTTGTGTTATGTTTTGTTATTTGAGATATCACAGCTCTAAAAGTTTTGATTCCTGCAGTTGGCTGTTTTTGCTGTGAGGATTGTGGGCTCTATTCTCAATATGCATAGGATCATGCTGCAGCAGCCATTGGCAACAATTCTTATTAATAATGCTTACACAAGCATTAGTGTTACTTACAACAACAACAACAACAACAACAACAACAACAACGTAGATCAGTTGTTGTTTTTTATCATATTGCAGATGTGCAGCTAGGAGATTAGGGCTTACCTAAGAACAGTGAGCATTTGGCTGAAGCAAAATGCAAATCAGAAACTTCCTGGTTCACAGCTCAGTCTCTTTCCCACTCTATTCCCCCTTCTCTTTCTCTTGCACTTGCATTTTCTAAGCAAATGACTCACAGGGGCCATAGGGCTCTTTGTTGTTTTCCTCACAGCACAATAATCCCATACAAGCAGATGGACCGACTCTTGCAATAAATAATGTTGAGGAGAGACTGGAGCAGTTACACAATTGATGTTCCAGTGTCTGCTCCTGCTTGCAAGTTCATTTAAAAAGGACCAGTAAGTTTGTTGGCACCTTTGTTCTCCTGGTGGAATAGAATGCAAGCCCAAAGAAATGATGATTGAAAGTGAAGTTTCAGAATTATAACACACCAGAGAAAAAGGAATAAAAGGGGAAATTATGGCTGCTGGCTGGATTGGTGCCAGCCCTGAAAACCAGCCAATTTTCTGGCATATTTCTGCCTTCTGGTTACAATGCAAATGGCACAAGTTGACCTCAAATTGTTCATGTTTCAACAGCTCTGAAAATCTACTTTAAAATGGGATATCATACTCTGTAGTGTTATACGGCATAATGTGTGGTGAAGTGACCAGCTCAGTCATATGGGACATATCACAGCAGGAGTAGTCAGCCAAAGAAGCAGTTTTCCATTAGAGGAAATGTTAGCTTCAAAGCATCTCCTTTTAAATGTGGATTTAAAAATGGAGTGTCTAGTACAGAAAGCTCCGCTATAAAAAGTCACTAAAATTCACATTTGGAATTGGCCTTGGCGTGAGCTAAACAGCTCGAGTAGCTTCTGCAAGAGAACTGAACTGACTTGGGAGGGGTGTCAGAGAAAATCCCTAGCTTTAATCTTGATCATGGGTAGGCAAACTAAGGCCAAGGGGCCAGATCCGGCCCAATCGCCTTCTAAATCTGGCCTGTGGACAGTACGGGAATCAGCCTGTTTTCACATGACTAGAATGAGTCCTTTTATTTAAAATGCATCTCTGGGTTATTTGTGGGGCCTGCCTGGTGTTTTTACATGAGTAGAATGTGTGCTTTTATTTCAAATGCATCTCTGGGTTATTTGTGGGGCATAGGAATTCGTTCTTTCTCTCTCTCCAAAATATAGTCCGGCCGCCCACAAGGTCTGAGGGACAGTGGGCCGGCCCCCTGCTGAAAAAGTTTGCTGACCCCTGATCTTCTGATTGTCATAATTTACCCTATGGAGGATGAGAGTGAGGATGGGGTGGTGATAGAGGTAGAATGCTTATCTTTACTCTTCCCAGCCATATGTTATCTTGGAAGTAGGACACCTGGAGAGGGTTTACTAATATGGCAGTGTATCACAGGTAAAATGACAGCAGGGGGAATAGTTGATTGAATACACCAAAGTTGGTTGGGTACAGCTGGGGTAGTCTAGAGTTTTGCCTGCATAGTGAAATAACAGCCTGAGAAATTTGTAATTCTCAGCAGTCTAGAATGTGTCAGTTTTTATAAAAGCTAATGATTTACATGGGAGTTCAGAAATGAGCAAGTAGCAGCTCCGTGACTAACAATTAAGAGCTGGCTGTCACCACTGTTAGGATTGAGCTCCAGAATTTCCCAGGCACCTCTCCTTCATAATCTCTAGGACCACTGGAGACCGGTTGGTGGGGACACATTCTTCTTTAATGGTGGTGAGAATGAAACAAGAAGTTAATTGTGCCAATGAGTGAAGTTAGCAAGAAGATTGGAGATCTAGCATCAATGGCATAAGCGTGTCTACAAGACTACAACTACAGCGAAAACAGTTCTGTCTAGCCCCTTCCAGATCTTTAAGGAGAAATCATTTACTTTTGGGGTAGACTGGAAGGAAAATAGCAATCCCACACAATCTGTCGTTCATTGGAGATAATAGGGAAGAGGGGAGAAAAGTAATAATCAAAAGAGAACATCCACTTGACAAAGGACAGTCGCACTTTTTTCCCACCTATGTGAAAGGAAAACAATTTCTCCAGCGAGTTGGTACAGAAAAGAACAGGGCACAACAGGGGTGGAAATGCAGGTGGATTATTCCAATTTGAAAAGCATGTCACATTGGCTTCTTGCTACAATGAGGTGCTACTCTCCTTTCTCCAAGCTGTCGAGGCTGGCGTTCTTTTCAAACTGGAAATCCATCCACTGCATATTAGAGGGATCTCTAGAAAAACACGGAGAGGGAAGAAAGGGCCAAAGGTGAGTGGAAAGGCTTACACCTGTATGATGAATTCTTCTCTTCCTAATTCTTTCCAACTCACTCGAACCCCATTTGAATGCTTTCTTTGCAGCTTCTGTGCACTGCAGTTCTGACGATGGGCTGGGTCACATCGCAGCGAGAGCTGTAGATTGCAGGGGAACTTCTTTCCCAGAGGGCTATGTGAAATCTGGTGTATTACTGCCTGCAGATCTTTCTGCCTCATTAAAAAGTGACATGGCTGGATTGGGATGCTAACACACAAAGGCAGATATGTCCTTTCTTTTTCTTTTTTCTTTTTGCAAGGGAATGATTTTCCACATGGTTTGTTCACAACTTTATATGAATGCCCAGCACTTCCCATTTAAAGTGCTGCCCAGCTTGCACTGACTTATTATTGTTCCCCATCTCCATGATAACAAGCTTGCTTGGTGCATTGTGTATTGCATGGTGCATGGTGCTAGCTTGGTTTTTAGAGATTTGGTGTCTGCCTAGACCAAAACACACCAGGTAGCTGAACCAGATAGTACATTTATTCAGTGACCCAAAACATCTGCTGGTGATCAAATAAGCCTGAGGGTAATGCACCCTGATAATCCTGGCAGTTTTTTCCTAACAAGGAATCATTTTCTAGCTGACACAGAATTTAATAAGGCACATACTAGTGAACCTCAAAATGTTCTGTTGGCTCTGCACTGAACTTTCGTTTGAAAGCTAGATTAAAGACTCTTGTCCCATCAGGACTAATGCTAAACTGGCAAAGCGTGTTCTCCAATAAATGAGAGCACGTGTTGCGGTGTGGGCCACCGGGCCAGGCCTCTTGTTGCCAGGCAGGTTAATAGTTGTTGCCTGGCACTATGATTGGGTAACCGGGTTGCTGGGGCAAATTGTATGTTGCAAATTGGGTGGGTGGGACCATAGTCTTTAAATATTGGTGCACTCTTGTTTCTCTTTCTCTTTGCAGAGTGCATCGGATCACCCGCCCGCCCGCCCTCTTTTCCGGTTGACCTTGCTTTGCCTGTCATGGGGTCGTCTGCTTTGGAGCAGGGGCCTAGTAGGAATTTTGCCATTTGGTGATTGGCTGTGCCATTTGGTTTTGCCTACTACTCAGCAATTCGTCACAATTTGTAAGGTTGCGGTTAGGCATTGGTTATAATATGCTGGTGGTGGAGGGGTCAGGATGCTGTGCCTGCCCCTCCAATTGCGCTGAAGGGAATTCCGTTAAAGGAATCCTGGGGCTTGCCACGATTTCGTCCAATCCCTGTCATGGGACCAGGGCCGCCCAATCCCTGTCATGGGAATCCCTGTCATGGGACCAGGGCCGGCAAGCTTTCGGGGAGCTGCTGGGGTGAGCGGCGTGGGTCCGACGCTTAGCTCAAATGACCCCCAGTTTGACTTTCTCTTCTACTGGCTACCGATCGGACCTCGGGATGTCAGTTCTGTCCCAGGCGGGGGGACAGATAGTCATAACCAATGTCTAAACAACCACTCACTGATTTTGTATTTTAATAAAGTTGTGGCCAAAATAGTGCCCAAAAACCAAAACTAAAATTACGTGTTATGTGTGAAGTTATTTGAGGGGTGGCCTGGGGACCTACACACACAATTCAGGGTTGTATCCAGTGGTGCCCTTTGTACTGACTGAAGCAGCTGAGACTTCCACCAGCAGAAAGGGCCCCTTCTCTTGAAGGCCCCCACATAACCTCTCATGCTGTTCTGAAAGGCTCACCAATCATATGAAGCAGGTTTGGGGAGCTGCAAGGGGGATGGAAAAAATGGCCTCCTACTATTATTTCACTGGTAGAAGCCCCCACTGGATACAGAAACATCATAAAGATGATGGATGCAATTGGATGCAAGCCACAGGTTAAATGGATTTCAGATTAAGGTAAAATATTGTAACTGGTTACTTGATTATATTTTTGTTCTCTTGATTTCTGTAATTCTTTTACATTTATAAATGGAAAGTAATAAATATGTAATTATATATGCAAAATAAAGTACACACTTTTCCAGAATGCCTTTAGTGCATCTAAGAGGAATGCAGGAAGGGGAATCTGAGTTAGCAACATCAGGGAAAATATATGAGTGAGAGCTTAACATTAGAAATTCATTTTTTTTTTTCAAAATACAGAAATATTGCTAGGGATATTCAACTTATTTTTCTATTGTTCAGTCAAGTGTTTCTTGCCTCCCCACTGAGCACATCGTGTTCAGTCCTCAATGCAAATAGATTCAGTTCCAATTCATTTCATCCCCATGTTTTACTTATTTGTATCCTGCAGAGCCTTTCTTCTGAAGCCAGATATCAGTTCCCTTTCCTTCATTGCTTTTTAGTTTTTCATTTCTTCATTTGCCCGCTGCAGAGGTGAATGAGACAACCTATCTGTCAATAAGGTAGATTTGAATAAAATGCTATTTATTCGGAATGATAATAGCAAATGCCATTAAAACTTCATTTAAAAAGAACTTGCGTGGGGCGACACTGATTAGTTTTGACCTTTGGAAATGGCCGCACAAGTCATGGCTGATTTTATTATGTAAACAAACCCCAAGTATATCTTTTCTGCATTCATCTTCTTCCTTTTTTTATATGTGCTAAGGCTCGTTGCTATCCAGATCCTACTCAGAGCAAACCCAGTGAAACCAATTGATTTACGTTAGTTGTTGTCACTGATTTCAGTGAATCTTCTCTGAGTTGGATACAACCTATAGATTGCTAATCATCCGCTTTAGGGTATATTTTATATGAGATGTTCTCTTAAGGACTGATCAAAAAGGCTATGCAGAACAACTGTATGAAGAGTCAGCTCATGGTAGTTCAAATCTTATTGGTCCTTTCTGCATTTAGAGGTCACAAAAGTCAGCCTCAGCCATCTATACTGGGCTGGTTGTAGTCTTTAGCTGGTTGAGCAAGAGCATCTCTCCCCTCCACCACACAGATAATATTACATGCCATTCTGGCATCCCATACAGACATTGAATCACCCAACACTTTGACATGGATAGTTATCCCCCTTTTTTAAAGGGCAGGAGTTGGTGAATGGGGTATCAGCATTATCAGATGTCAATTTGGAGTGCCCACCACCATGGGCACCCCCCCCCCCATCCTGCTGTAAACAAAGTGGGTAACATTTTGGGCAATGCTTTTAAGGGAGCAGGTAAAAGTATTGAAGTTTTAGAGTTTAAGATTGATGGCCTGCCAATTTCAAGGCATCCAAACAATTTATCCTAACACCCTCCATTGGGACAGATTTCCTTCAATAGTTAATATTTTAAAATAGATCACAAAGTGTTTGTTTGTTTGTTTAAAATCTAGAATTTATACACTGCTTGATTGTAAAACAAATCTCAAGGCAGCGTTATCCAATGACTATCCATATTTGCTACACCACCATTGTGCTGTTACTTATGATTATCTTATTGCCATCATTGGAAGCGTCCTGTGACAATCCAGTCTGACTTGTGGCTTAGTCTGGCATCACATATCTCCATGATGTTTGGGGGAATCCTCATCTACATAAACCCACCTGTGTGACCAATCAAGTATCTGCATTCATTTTTATGAAGGGCCTTATCTGCAGTGTCCCCAACATTGTGCAATGATCTGCTGGCTGGTAAAAACATATATGTTCATGTGGGCATCCCTGGGCACTGATCCTTAGTATCAAGTTTACTCAACTCTGGATATTTCAGTTCATGTTTTATTGTTATTTTATTGTACTGTTTTTGTTTAGTAAACCTTGTTATTTTTCCACAATGAAAGGTGGGACTATAAATAATTCTAAACAATAGAACGAAACTAGATTGTGGATAGTATGGGTACTTCTCTCGCCATATTTAGTCAATAATTTATTATCCACTTTGTGCCTATGGCCTTCATTGCTCCATCCTAGACAGCAGATCCATCTCAATTTAGGACACTTCTATTTAAATCCAGATTTAGTGTCTTTCTTTTGACAAATGACTAAGAAGTTGGAAGAATGTGGAGAGCTTTCCTACAGAGTTTGGGGATTTCTTATCACCAAAGGAGTCTTGGCAAATGTTAGCATAATATGATAAAGTGCTTGGAAAGTTTGTGGTTCCTCTACCCCAACCAGGAGATTGCTTCCCTGATTTTCATTAGCTTAGATTTTCTGCCTCTCTCTTGTGCCCCAACTCCCTCCCATCAGAAATGGCACCCTCCCTGTGGAATACCCTCCCATCCGATGTCAAGCAGATAAATAACTATACAACTTTTAGAAGACATCTGAAGGCTGCCCTGTATCAGTAAGTTTTTAATGTTTGATGTTTTATTGTGTTTTTATATGTGTTGCAAACCACCCAGAATGGGTGGGGTATAAATAAAAAAGTTGTTGTTGCTGTTTACAGCAACACATAATGATTGAGTGCCCCTGCCCTCCCATTTTGGCTTCTAATTGGGCTTGGAAAAACAGAGCTGGAAAATAACCTAGGTAATTCTGAGCCTACTTGTGGGCCACATCAGCGGTTGCCATGCCCTCAATGATGTTGTCCAGGACATAACAGAAATGCAACCCTCTCTCAGTGAGCTTCCTCATCAAGGAGATTTATAAAGATAAGTGTTGAACAGAATTAGAGCTCAAATGCAAATATTATGTAGTCAAAGTGCTATACACTGAATGTGTGGATGATACTGCTTGGACTGGGGACTTCTTGACTGGCTCCATCAGCTTGACCATCAGGCTTCCAATCAGGAGTCACCAGATCATTTCTGCCCTGCCAGTTTATCATCCCCTGCCTGATACTACTACCACTACTGAGAGCCTGTGTGGTGTAGTGGTTAAGAGAGGTGGACTTGTAATCTGGTGAACCAGGTTTGCTTCCCCACTCCTCCACATGCAGCTGCTGGGTGACTTTGGGCTAGTCACACTTCTCTGAAGTCTCTCAGCCTCACTCACCTCACAGAGTGTTTGTTGTGGGGGAGGAAGGGAAAGGAGATTTTTAGCCACTTTGAGACTCCTTAGGGTAGTAATAAAGCGGGATATCAAATCCAAACTCCTTCCTTCCTTCTCCCTGACCCACAAAACACAATCCCTCCATCTTCCCGGGTGCTCCTAGGCTTAAGGCCCAATGCATGCATACCTGAGTTGGCAAGAGATTTGTGCATGGTCTAAGCACATGAGGTGGAATTCAGTGTAGTGCTAAGTGGGGAATGCATGTGGAGAACTTGGATTTTCCCATCCTTTTCTCCAAGAAGGCCACTTCCGCCTAAGGTATTGGCGGTTAGGCATTGGTATTGTTCTGTAGATGGAAGAGGGGAGGTAGCACCATCGCCTGCCCCAGATGTGGAAGGGTAGTCCATTAAAGGATTCTGGGGGGCGTGGCCCTGTCTGAAGCCTAAAGAGGTTAGGGCCCAAGGCACTCCTCCTAGCAGTGACCCCTGGGGAGTTCTTAGTTGATGTGCATAACCCTTCCCAGACTTTAAGCAGACGGGCTGGAGTCAGATATAGTCGGTTAGGACCAATGCCTAAGCCAATACCGCTCTTCACCTGTAACCAATAAAGTTGTGGCCTTTTTTTAGCCCATTAACCTTAATATTTCTGTCATGTGTCATTATTTCCACCTGGGGGGGTCGGGAACTCGCCACGCAACATGCTCCCTTATTCCATGCACACAACAGCTTAGCTGAATCCTGCCCATTGAGTCTGACTTTTCACAAATGTCCAATTACATTTAAAAAAAAAAAAAAAGGCCTCCATGGGATTGAGTAATCATGCAAAGTCCCCAACCTACAAGCGACAGAATCTCTTTATTGGACTGGGCAGAGGGCACCCATGTTGCTCCACCATCAGGCAAAGTTTATTGGTGATCCATGCATATAGGAACTGAGCTTTGGTGATGGAGCATCATGTGATCATGTGGGTGATGTTTGCACCATTCAGTGATCACTCTAAAGAGTCAAGCAGCCTCGAATCCCTTTCTCAATGAAAAAAAAATTACCCAAAGCTCCTACCTTTTGGATTTCAATAAAAAGTTTCTTTTTTCAAAACTGCCCCCCCCCCGACCCGCCACCCTGCAGATCAGCACTAATTGGAGGTGACATGAGATATATCCCTTCCTTGGTCCAAATGTCTGGAAAGGAGAGTATCTATTGTGCTTTTATGTTTATGCCTGTCCTAAATAATAAAGAAAAGGGGAGTCTAACAGCCACAACACTATTATCCCAGTGGGAATCCCTTGCAAAGAAGATAGAAGATAAAGCTGTTTTGTTTTTTTAAAAAAAAAAACAGCAAGGAATAAAAAGGATAAAACAATACAAGTCTGCAAGACTTTTACTGAAAGTTTTTTTTCCTTTTTAGTATATTTAATACACTGTGAAGAAAATGCATTCTTGCTGAAGGACATTTCCTAGATCTGAAAATGAGAAATTAAATTGCTCCATGATATTTTGATCATTATCAGGTTGGAGACAGTTGCTAAGGTTTTATACTGAAATATCCATTTCCCACATAATCCCCTCTGTCCTTTCATCTCTTCAAGCAGATCTCTCCTTAGCCTTGTGGCTTCTTCTTTCAGGAAAAAAAAGAGGGGAAGAATTTTGCATTTAGAGTTAAGCTTTAATGGAAGATTTCATCTTCTTCAGAGTTTTCAGAGGCTTCTCCTCCACCCCCCACTTACATAACTGTTGGGCATCCTGTTGATGAATCTAGAGAAGAAGCAGAAAGGAGTGGAGGGGTGTGGAACGGAAGAAAAGAGTGACGAATAAAGACAGGGGTGAAGAGAAGAGGGCTATTAGAGACTGCTCTGGTTCAGTTTGTATTTTGATGCAGACTAAACTAATCCACATACCCTCAACCACTGCATGCAAGTAATACTAAGTTGGACAGAGGGCCTCCACAGGTAGAGGCCACCATGGGGACATGGTATATTACAAAACAGCTGCCATGGGCATCTGGCATGACAGAAAATGGCTGCTGCGGGGTTACAGCATAATCTTCATAAGATGCCGCATCGATTTATTTTTTAAAAATATTTTTCTTGGATTTCATATTTTCATCATTATCACAAGCATGTGTAATACAAAAAACAATATTGAAATCCCCCTCCCACCCACGACTTCTCCCAACTTCATCTTCTGGTTTGTTTGTTTTTTGGTACATTTATTTCTTCTGCTTATTTTGTTATTCTTAATATTGCATTCTCTTATTGGAATTTTTTAATATTCTTATCCTTCTAACCTCTTGTTCATAATTTCTATTTTATTTTTCATTGTAAGTGTTTAATCAAACACTACTAATGAGTCCATTTCTTTACAATATTTTTGTAAATAACACATAAATGGTTCCCAGTCTAGTTTTTTAAAGTCTCTATTGTCTTTATCTTTTAATCTCTCGGTTAGTTTCGCCATTTTAGCATACTCCATCATTTTTTGTTGCCGTTCTGCTTGGTTGGTACCTCATCACTTTTCCGTCTTTTGGCTAGTAGTATCCTAGCCACAGTTGTGGCGTACATGAAGAGTTTCTTCTTCTCTACAAGATGCCACATCTAAAAGAGCAGAGAAAGAGACGGGACCACAAAATGATGCAAGCACGATGGGGAGAAAGGCACTTAGATCAGGATGTCTGAGTTTTAAGGGAACTGCTATTTATTATTCTACTACTGAAATTGTGCTTGAAGTGGTTTTTGATAAATGGGTGAAACACTTGTTTTCTTTGCGGGGGGGGGGGGGGGGATGGAGATGAAGGAGGGCAGCAGGAATTTATTGAAGAAGGAACGCTCACCAGGTACAGGTTTTTATCCGAGCTGAGTGGAAAGAGGACCTTAGAACATTGCCTCTCCTTTGAGGTGGGCTTTTTAAGACCCCCCAAAGTTCATGATTTGGCTGACTCTCCCCAGCATTTCTAGACGATTCTGGGATAAATTGAGCTGATATAAGGCTGTGTCCTCTTCTGAGAGGTGGTGCAGTTTAGGCCCAATTGAAGAAGTACAGTGGTACCTCAGGTTAAGTACTTAATTCTTTCTGGAGGTACGTTCTTAACCTGAAACTGTTCTTAACCTGAAGCATCACTTAAGCTAATGGGGCCTCCTGCTGCTGCCATGCCACTGGAGCACAATTTCTGTTCTCATCCTGAAGCAAAGTTCTTAAACCGAGGTACTATTTCTGGGTTAGCGGAGTATGTAATCTGAAGCGTATGTAACCTGAAGCGTATGTAACCCGAGGTACCACTGTATATGAATAAGCACTAGCAAAGATAGGGAAGAGGTAGACCTATTCAGGGAGGGGAGGCCACCAAGAACATATTGTCCAACTCCAACCCCTTGGAATTTGAATTGGCTAGTCCACAAGTCCACTAGCTTCCTGTGTTGCTAGAGGCAATTGTGCAAGTTCTACCTCATGTATGACCTGGCCAGTACAATGTATCCTAAATCAAAGGGGAAGATTCCATGGCTTCCCTCAGCCTATTAATTGTTAGTAGATTTTTCTTCCTTTTAACTCAGTGTGAATAATTAAATGGCTCAATCACCAATGCTCATAGGAAGGACTTCTGGATGTACCGATGGCCAGGCTCCGTTCAATTACTTCTAGGGCGAGCTTCCTCACACTTCTACTTTATCATCATCCTTCAAGGAAGATAATGAGCATTTTTTTTTCACTTTCCCAAAGTATTTAACTTGTCAGCCTAGCATCATTACAACAGTTTTGAGGAGATCAATGGGAGCAAATTAATCTTACTGGTACAGTATAATAAGGTTCAAAGCAATTCTTGCCTTCAGAGGTTTCTCCAAATTATTCTTTTGATGTAATCGCTATTTAGGCCAGTGGCTTGAAGGGACTGATAAGGGAAAATGGTGGATTGCTTTCCCAGTGGTTTGTGCTAAATATTCCTAAATAGAAACAGCTCACTAGGTCAACAAGCATATTTTATAGCTCGGATTATACACTGATACCTTTCGTTAAATAAAAGCACATTAAATATGACTAGTAAGAGCTAGCGCGCGCGCACACACACACACACACACACACACACAAAATAAGGATGTTTTATTCAGGATACTGCTCTTATGAGCCAAATTATTCCATGTTTCTGCCACAACATAAACCATGTACAGTTAACATAGGGAAATCACAGGGGGCTCTTCCAGATGTGCTTCTTATTGTGCATTATTCCCAATTTGTTTGTGGGGAGATTAGACAATGCTGACAGCTTAGTGAGCATTCATTCTGATTTGTTTGTAGGGAGGTTAGATGATGTGGCCTCAATGCAAGTGTTATGCCATACTTTCCAGTGCATCCCCCCTTTCTTTAACACAGTAAATCTGAACTTTGGGGGAAAACCATTTCTTACACAAAAACCTCCCATTCTTTAGTGGATTGCACCCTGAATTTATGGGTGTGTGGTTGAAACCCACCCAAAAATAGTGGACAGTCTGGAAGTGCTCAAGTTTTGGTGAGAATGGCAACTAGCTTAGTGTTGTCTCTTTTTTTATGAGACTAGGGAGAAGGACCCTTAGCAGTGGTTGTGTGGCAAGACCCTCAAGCTAACCCCTATTAGCATAAAGAAATTCACACAGACACAGAATTTTTGTTTAAGGTTATTGGGCAAATTTTTTGGCCACAACTTTATTGATTACAGGAAATGAGAGCGGTATTGGCTTAGGCATTGGCAAAAGACTATATCTGACTCCTGTCCCCTTTGCAGGAATTCTGTAAGGGTAAACCACCCAAAGGGAAATTGCTTCAGGGGAACCCGCCTGCATCTCCCCTGGTGTTCCCAGAGGCCTGGCATGGCCCTAGACTTCGGACAAGATCCAGGCCCTGGATTCCTTTAATGGAATACCCTTGAAATCGAGGGGCAGGCGATGGCCGACGTCCCCTCCTCCACTCAACAATAAGCCAGTGCCTAATCGCCAAACCTTACAAAGTTGTGAAAATTGCTAAGAGGTAGGCAAAAACCAAGTGGCCCATGCCAATTCGCCAAATGGAAAAATTCCTACCCAGTCCCCGACCCAAGAAGGGCAACCAACCAAAGTCCAAAGCAAGGCCAAAGGACACTTAAAGGGAGGGTGGGCGGGTGTTTGGCCGCGCGAAGCAGGTGCTTGGCACATGTCACGCTGCTGCTTTTATACATTCCCCCATGATCACCCCTTCAAATTGATTAGGCAATAGCCCTGGGTGATTATGGTGCCACCCTGGCATGAGGGTAATGGCTCCACCCATGCCAGGGTGGGGGGGACCGGGTTGAGGGCCTGCCCGCAACCAGGACCATCTATTAAGATGATCCCACCTATTAGTCATGCTACACATATAAACGCGGGGGAAGCGGGTCTACACATATAGACACGGGGGACACGGGTGGCGCTGTGGGTTAAACCACAGAGCCTAGGACTTGCTGATCAGAAGGTCGGCGGTTCGAATCCCCGTGATGGGGTGAGCTCCCGTTGTTTGGTCCCAGCTTCTGCCAACCTAGCAGTTCGAAAGCACAAAGTGCAAGCAGATAAATAGGTACCGCTCCAGCAGGAAGGTAAACGGCATTTCCGTGTGCTGCTCTGCTTTGCCAGAAGCGCCTTAGTCATGCTGGCCACATGACCCGGAAGCTGTCTTTGGACAAACGCCGGTTCCCTCAGCCAATAAAGCGAGATGAGCGCCGCAACCCCAGAGTCGGTCACGACTGGACCTAATGATCAGGGGTCCCTTTACCTTTACCTTTACACATATAGAACTAAGGGAAGCAGAGCAAAGCATTCTGAAACCTTGATCATATGAATGGTGTTAATCCATCAGCTCAAACTGGCTGAAACCTTACATTACCTTTGGTGGTTTCTGATTCTACTCGCCACCCACTATTTCTGCTAGGAAAGCACCTTTTAAACCTCATTCTTTCCAAATAAAGATTTCTTTAATGAAGTAGGGTTTGTTGTATGCAAAGTAGGAAAGATAAGATTGTTTCCCAAATTGACGGCCCTGTGCTCAAGCACTCGTGAAATGTTCCCGCTTTGTACCTGGTAATTCAAAGTCTCTGGAAGATCCACTCTGGAAAAGATAAATTGGAGCTGTTTTGGTTGGGCTAATTGAAATCACCAACCTCCCAGGGATTTGCTTCTCAGCATTTCCCTAGATAAGCCAGGGTGCCACAGCTTTCCATCCACATGTCTCGCTGAACTGCCTTATCTCTTGCATATTCCAATTGTCAATGTCATTAAGGCTTTGCTCATTTCAGGAAAAAACTCGTGCTGGATAAGTAAATCAAAATGCACACACACAAAAAAACAGGCACTTTAATTACTTCTCCGGGAATGTGCCAACTTTACAAAAGAAGGCAAGGATGCTACAAGATCAACCAAGAATTGGTTTGAGAACTTTCAGGGTGAAGGGATCTCATTTGCAAAGCAAGAGCTGATACAGCAGCAGAGTGACAAAGAGGGTGTGCTCTCTGCTGTGGGAAGAGTGCCTTGGTCAAATCTCTCCTCAGCTGCAAAGGGAGCTCAGTGGACAACAGGGCATTGGCAGAGCACATGCTTTGAATGCAGAAGGTCCCAGGTTCATTCCCTTGCAGCTCAAGGTTTAGCTGGGAGTATGCACCCAATCTGAAATATTGGAGAGCGGCTGCTAGTCAAGTGAAGCTTCAATGGACTCACTGGGTATAAGGCAACTTCCTATGTTCCCACAAGCTAGTTGAGGATGGGGGAAGTGAGCCATTATTCTTCTCTCAGCCTCATTGCTTCCTTCCGTTTTTAGAAAGAGAATAGAAATGTTGATGTACAGGCTTGCTGCAAACATTACCAAGACAATTGCTGCAAAACTCTCTAAAGGTAACTGCACCAAGTTCAAAGTTCTTGTGTAGGCATACAAAGCCCTGAACAACTTGGATCCAAGATACTTTAAGGACTGCCCGACCCAATCACTGAGAGCATCCAGAAGTTGATCAGTCCCCAAGTTATAGAAGCCCAATAGGCCTCAGTCAGAAGTTGGGTGAATAGTGCTGCTGCTCCCATGCTGCAGAACACTCTGCAAACAGAGATTCTGCAGGCATCCTTGCTTTTGGCTTCCAGGTGTCTCTTGAAGACTTTATTATGCCAACAGGCCTTTGCAATGGACCATGCATGCCCAGCAGTGTTCTAGAATATTTTAGAAGGCAAGGAGTTCTGGGTCTGCTCCAGAAATGCTAATGTCTTAGCCTTCATCCGTTGATGTTCATGTGCTCTATTTATGTGCCTCATCACTAGAGGCCTTTCCCATGGCACCCCACTTTCTGAAGTTAGGAAGGGGACAGCAGCCGCTGAGTGGCAGTAAATGGAATAGGGGAGCAAGTACTGTTAATTCAGCCTCCCCCTGATCCATTGTCCCCACTGCCTCTGCTTCTCTGCTGCCTTCTTTTATGAATAGAATAGAATAGAATAGAATAGATTCTTTATTGTCATTACACAAGTGCAACATTGCACAAGTGCAACGAAATTGGATGCCATCCCTTAAAAACAACAAAAGCAAAACAACAACAACAACCAAACAAACCACATTCCAGCCACACCCACACCAACACCCATCAAACTCCCAGGTCACACTATCGAGTTACAGCATTCAAAAAGGCCACAGCTCTTGGATACAAACTGTTTTTCAGTCTATTTGTCCTTGACTTGATGTTTCTATATCTCCTGCCAGAAGGCAGTAGTGCAAACAGACTGTGTCCCGGGTGAGATGAATCCTGCAGGATGTTGTTTGCTTTCCTAAGACAACGGGAACCGTACAGTTCTTCCAAAGATGGGAGAGGATGACCAATAATCCTTTGGGCTGTGGTTATGACCTTCTGGAGCACCTTCCTCTCCCTAGCTGTACAACTGGAGAACCAAGCACAAATACAGTATGTAAGAATGCTCTCTATGGAGCCTCGGTAGAAGGACACCAGCAGTCTCTCACTCAGATTGTTCTTCTTTAAAAGTCTGAGGAAATAAATTCTCTGCTGGGCCTTCTTCACCAGAGCAGTGGTATTTGCGCTCCAAGTCATGCCCTGATCGATAGTTACTCCCAAAAACCTGAATTCCGCCACCCTCTCCACCCGTTCCCCGTTGATATACAAGGGCTGAATGTCCGCCTTTTTCCCCCTGTAATCCACCACCAATTCCTTGGTCTTAGCCGTATTAAGAGCCAGATTGTTCTCTCCACACCAAACACAGAGCCGCTCCACCTCGTCCCGATAGGCGGACTCATCCCCTCCTGAAATGAGCCCTACCACCGTAGTGTCATCAGCAAACTTGATGATTTTGTTGCTGGAATAGATGGCTGTACAGTCATATGTATAGAGAGCATAGAGCAGGGGACTCAACACACAACCCTGTGGTGAGCCGGTGTTAAGGCTAAGGGCTGTGGACATATGTGACCCTACTCTAACCCTCTGAGAACGTTCTGACAAAAAATCCAAAACCCAGAGACAGGTGGAGTTGGAGAGTCCAATCGCCTCTAGCTTGGACACCAGTCTATGGGGGAGGATAGTGTTAAAAGCAGAGCTAAAATCCACAAACAGCAGCCTCACATAACTCCCCGGCTGCTCCAGATGGGACAGAGCAGCATGGAGAGTGGTGGTGATAGCGTCTTCTGTGGATCTATTTGCCCTGTATGCAAACTGGTAGTTGTCAAAAGTTGATGGAAGACAGGAAATAATGTGACGGCGCACCAGTTTCTCAAAACACTTCATGATGATTGGAGTCAGTGCAACTGGTCTGTAGTCATTCAAACTACTGATTGTGGATTTTTTAGGCAGAGGGACAATAGTTGACGACTTCAGGCAGGGTGGGACAATAGACTGGTGTAAGGACTTATTGAAGATCTTAGTAAAGACCCTCGCCAGCTGATCCGCACAGCCCTTCAACACCTTTCCAGTGATGCCATCAGGTCCAGCCGCCTTCCTCGGATTCGCCATCCTCAATACCTGTCTCACCTCATGCTCCTCTACCGTGAATGAGGGGCCCCTATGGGCTGGTGGCTGTAATACCGGCGTCTCAGGTGGCTCCTTCTCGAAGCGAGCAAAGAAGAGGTTAAGCTCCTCCGCCAGCAAAGGGTCACCGTCGACAGCACCAAGGTTAGGTTTGTAGTTGGTAATATGCTGAATCCCCTGCCACATCTGTCTTGTGTTGTTGCTCCTTAAATTATCCTCAATCCTCAGCCTATAATCCAATTTTGCCCGTCGAATACCCCTCTTCAAGTTTGCTCTTGCCACACTGTAAAGCTGCACCTCGCCTGACCTGAAAGCCCTGTTCCTTTCCCGCAACAGGCACTGGACCTCTCTATTCATCCAGGGTTTCTGATTGGGGTAAAACCGGATGGATTTATTTACTGTGACAGTGTCTGTGCAGTGATTGATATAGCACAGAACTGCCGCCGTGTGCTCCTCCAGGTCTGAACGATCGAAAATATCCCAATTGGTTCTCTCAAAACAGTCCTGCAGCTGGTGAATAGCACCTTCAGGCCAGATTTTAACAGATTTTAATATTGTGGGAGCCCGTTTCCTGAGTGGGATATATGCTGGTACCAGGAACAGAGACATATGGTCGGACTGGCCCAAGTGTGGCAGCTGTAAAGCCCTATAGCCGTGATTTACATTCGAATAAACTTTATCCAGTGTCTTGTCCCCTCTTGTGGGACATTTCACATGCTGATAGAGCGTTGGGAGCACTGTTTTAAGTTCAACATGGTTGAAGTCTCCCATGTTAAATGGTAAGTCTTACCATGTTTATGGTAAACAAGGGTTCTCTCCCTCCTGTTTACAATCAGCCTTTCTGATTGGTTGCTGTCAAGCTGGCTTGCCAACCCTCCTCAGAGCCAGCTATGCAAAACTGTGTGCCCCATGAGCCTCCATCAATCATTTTTGCTGTATACGTTTGACTTTTCCAAGCAATCTGACAAGGGAAACAGGGAGGAAGAAGTGGATGAAATAAGAAGCATGGTGACAAATAAGCCTGAGTAACTGTAGCTCTTAACTCAAGGCTGGCTAACCTTTCGAGGGGCCAGGAGCTGCATTTTTCTTGGCAATCAGTTGGCAGCTGTATGCTTATAGCAACTGTGGCTATCCTGACATACACTCGGATATACAAGATACATGCATGTGGTTATCACCACCTTCTGGCTCTTCAGATAATCAGTCCAGTGAATGGGAAGGAGACAACTTCCAATCCCATTGTGGGGCTGTGTTTAACTCTTTCTGCCCAGCCCCGTGCTGTGTGGTGTAGTGGTTAAGAGCGGTAGTCTCGTAATCTGGGGAACCGGGTTCGCGTCTCCGCTCCTCCACATGCAGCTGCTGGGTGACCTTGGGCCAGTCAAACTTCTTTGAAGTCTCTCAGCCTCACTCACCTCACAGAGTGTTTGTTGTGGGGGAGGAAGAGAAAGGAGAATGTTAGCCGCTTTGAGACTCCTGAAGGGGAGTGAAAGGTGGGATATCAAATTCAAACTCTTCTTCTTCTGTTGGGAAATAACTTGAGGAAGACCAAATTAGTCCTGCAGTCCCATGTGTGGGGGAAACCACAAAAGAAAAATGGCTAACTGCCCAAATTCTAAACAATCATGGGGCTTGACTCACTTTCTAGTCAAAAGAGCCCCCAGCAGAGTTTAAAACAAAAATATGTGCAGCATTTGCAAATCACGAGAAATATAGGTTGTTAAACTTTGAAATGTCCCATCAGGAAGTGCTCACAAATGTGCTCCCCTAACTTTAACCTTCCATTGCCTGCTACTGCAAGTAGCTTACTCTTAGCACACACACACTGTAATTGTATTTCATAAATAAATAGCAGATTATCATTTCCACCACGTTCTTATGAACTGCTTCCTATTCAGCAATTTTCATATTGCTGACAAATAACCATCCATCTTATTTTTGAGTGGCCAAATGCCTTTGGCCTGCCCTAACATTTGTCAGTTGACATGCTTTCTAAATGTCTAGTCAATCATTTCTCAGTTAATGTATCTCAATTCTGAAATAATTTATCAAGCAGATCAATGGTGGCAAGTCACTGTGTTCCCCGACAATGGGGTGTTCTGTAGATTGTTGTTTGTTCCAATAAAGTGCAAAAGAGATGGTTTTCCAGGGGAGAACAGCAGGGTAAAGGTAAAACCACTCACACCTGTGCTTTCTAGGCATGGGACAAGCGGAAATGTAGATGAGCCCTAAGCTAAAGTCATTTTAACTTGGAAACAGAATGGGATGGACTAGGCTATCAGTAAAAGTAAAGATACCCCGCCCATACGAGCCAGTTGTGTCCGACTCTAGGGTTGCGTGCTCATCTCGCTTAAGAGGCCGGGAGCCGGCGCCGTCCAAAAACACTTCCGGGTCACGTGGCCAGCGTGACAAAGCTGCAGCTGGCGAGCCAGCACCAGCGCAGCACACGGAAACGCCATTACCTTCCCGCTATAAAGCGGTACCTATTTATCTACTTGCACTTAGGGGTGCTTTCGAACTGCTAGGTGGGCAGGAGCTGGGACCGAATGACGGGAGCTCATCCCGCTGCGGGGATTCGAACCGCCGACCTTACAATCAGCAAGTCCTAGGCACTGAGGTTTTACCCACAGCGTCCCAGAGGCTATCAGTGCATGGGTCCTATTCTCTTGTACCATTTAGCAATGGATAAAGATGGGACCTTAATAAAGGACCTTATCTGGGCCTGGCACACAGCTAGCACCCACACTGACATGCCTTTAGAACATTTGTCATTGGGCAGGCTGGTGAAAGTTGGTCTCCTGGCGCTCAGGGTTCTTTATTGGTCCAATCTACTTAGCAAGTAAGGTCAAAGCTTAGTGATGCTGTAAAAGGGAAACGGCTGTAAGGAGTCAGATGGTATTAATATGCTCAGCATGCCAACCTGTATCCTGTGTTAGCTGTTCTTTATTTTGTAACTGATGGAATCTCAATGAAAAGAAAAAAGGAAGGAGGGAGGGAGGGAGGGAGGGAGGGAGGGAGGAAGGAAGGAAGGCAGGCAAGAAACTATGGGGAAATCATAGCTTTAACTGCTAGTGAAACACACATCCCACCACTGTATCCCAAGGTCTGATTCAGAAATGATAGATTAATAGCTGCATAACAGGATATTGATGCCCACAAATGTTTTTTTTTTTTAAAAAACACACACACACACACACACACACACACAAACGCACACACAAAACCTGGCAAGGTATCTAGATCCCAGCATGATCTTGATGATGAAATACAAAAACCTGCCAAGTTAAATATCAATCTATAATTATTATTTTTTAGCATTCTCAATTCCCAGTAAGGTAATACAAGCGATATTCCAACTGCAAACACAATAGCTATAAACATAAGTCTGTTTGCAAATCTCAGGGTGTTTTATCCTTTCAAATTACTCTGCCGAGTGACAGTAGCTATTTAAACCTGGCTAGAGGGGATCCCCCCCCGCCACCCCAGAAGGTACATCAAGTGGGCAGTGTTCTACTTTGTACACTGTGACATTCCCAAGGTACTGGTTAGTTTCTTTCCTAGAAAAAAAATAATTACATATGTATCCTGCTACTGATCATGAAGGGGGAAGTGCCTAACTTCACTATACACTATATCAACGCATGTCCACGCCCACGTAGGGATGAGAGAATTTGTCCATTTTAGTTTCTCTCTGTTGCTCATTTTTTTCGGTCTTAAGTTCAGTTCTCCACAATTCCACATCATTTTTTACTTTTTACATCCTCATGAAAATTTATCAGTGAATTTCTCCTAATGTACACATCTGTATACAATTCCCCTAATATACAGAAGAACCTGCCCAGTTATTGAGCTCCCTCAATAGGTCCTTCTACCTTCTGCCTGCAGAACTGAGGCAGATGATGAGCAGCAATCTAATCTTTTCAAGCATCATCATCATCATCATCATCATCATCATCATAATAATTTATTTCTACCCTGCCCATCCCCAGTGGGCAGATACTCTAAAGCTACTCTAGGGTGGCTCCTATCTGAAAGCAAGCCATGTGAAGGCCTTGGCATTTTCTCAGGCTATAAAAGACAGAGTCCTTTAATGTTGTATCATTTTGGTCCTTTCCCCCAACCCTCCAGGACAGATTTGGGGGTGCAAAAGCAGCTGTAGGGGGAAGGGAGAATTAGTGAAAAATCACCTCTCTTGCTCTGCTGTTAGGACTCTAAGGTTGCTCCCTCTAGAGAAGCCTAGTTAGTAGGATCCAAACCTATGACTGTTTTTGCTCCCCAAGGTCTGATTAAAAACCTAAAACTAAACCCATAACCCTGTGGGGTCTGAAATATATTCACTACTCAGAAGAACATTAATCTTGTGGTTACACTAGTCATTTTTTTAAAAAAAAACAACAGCAACCAAATACTCACAATTCTGGTGGAAATAGAAATTGTGTCAAATATTAACTTTTCTCAGTGCCACTCAGTGAATATTTTCTATTACTTTTGTCTCATTTCTTTGTCTCTCCTTCATGGATTGGCCATATGGTTCTTTTCCCTCCTCTCTGGATTGGCCTTGTTGGTGATGCTACACCACCAGTGATCATCCAGCAGCCAGGATGAAATCACAACAATATGGTAGCCAATTAGATCCGTTTGCATAATGTTATCACTGGCAGAATGTGATGGCAATGTTTCGTGGATCACATGGGTGACCTCATGCTGCCAAGAACCATGCAGTGAGTGGTATGATGTCACAGTGCTATAATGCCGATAAGATATGGCTTTCTTATGATTACACTGCAGATGACAGTGAAAGTGAAGTATAAGAAAAAGCAAACATTTTCACAGGTAGCAAAAGTGGGTGGTTCAGAACCGGCTCTAGCCTTGATACAGTCTTGGAAGCTTCAACCCCCAGGTCTTGTCAGTTCCTCAAAAAATAATAGTAATAATAATGCTTATTCTACATAACACACCCTTCAACTGCTCTAACCAGTGACATTCTTCTATTTTAGAAACTTTTATTGTGTGTAAGTTCCATTAGAGATGAAATTATGGCTATTATTCTTTACAAAAAAAGGAATCATTTCATGCTTGCTTTAAGCTGCCTCAGAGATATCACTATTCTATATTGCCACTGCAGAATTGCCTATACGTCTGTCTACCCACTGTGACCAATATTTCTGAAAACCTCATTTTTTGTGTGTGTGTGATCACGCTATTTTCTGCTTTGACATTTTCTGGTCCCCTTATCTGGATCAGTGTTTTCATGTCAAAATAAATCTTAAAATTAAAGCGCACAGCTGGAATGCAGGACAATCGTGTCACCAACAATGAGGGTGACAATGTATAATTTACGCTCTGAGTTTTACACAAGGAAACAAATTGACACTGTGGTAATACTGAAGTGCATAAATGAGTTTCATAATTTTTTTCCCGTCAGATCCAACCATTATTATAGCCTTTGCATCTTTTCCTCACTATTTTCCCCCTAGATGAAGTTAAATACAGTTCCCCTTCTTTCATGCACTTGCTGTGAGCAGATTTTTCTTTTTCATTATCGCATTTGGCATTCAAAGTTATTCATTGGAGAACTAATCTTAAATCCATTGAAGCTGGTGGACTTGTGTTGGGGAATAGATTGTATCCTGTGGCTTCTTTTTGAATTATTCAGCTTGCCTAAGATCTTGGCTTGTCGAGCCTTTGACAAACTGGAACATTGGTCTTCTGCTGCAGCCTCAGAAGGATGAGAACTGAATGGTTGGAACTTCTGGAACACCTAAAGCAGGGAGATCAGCAAGCCAGCAGAAGTGACTGGAGAGCAAGTAGAGTGATAGTCAATGACCAACGCCACTGAGTGCAACTGGTGGGCCCCAAAGGTGTGTGTGTGTGTAAAGTGACCACCAGTGGACTGTTTGATGTCATTGGCCTACTTAGGAAACTGCTGCCCCCTCTGCAGCCATGCACCTGGACACTGCCAACCCTATCAATCCTGTCTCTACCACCATACAAAGCTACTGGTGAAGGTGTGCATCCTGCCATTGAGTTGCCTCTCTCTGGTGGCTATTGTACCTTCTTTAAAAGTGAGGAACATGTCCAAGATGACTGGCCAGCTTTTACAAGGTGTGACTGGAAAGTATGGTGAATGGTCACAGAAATCGGACAGCGAGAAATATTCGAACATAGATACCTTACAGGCCTTCAAAGTAGGCCCCTTCTGATACAATGCACCACTGACAACGTTCGTAGAGCTGTTGGAAACTTCTGGAGAAATCCTTTTTTCATACTGCTTTCAGTTCCCTCATCACAGCAGCTTGGACGTATGAAATGTTGGAAAATCTGTGCCTTTTCAGTGCAGATTTCAGTTTTGGAAAAAGAAAAAAAATCCAGTGGGGCCAGATCGGGAGAATATGGAGGGTGAGACAACTCAGTAACCTCAGTAGTGATTTCACGTGGAATATGCAATTTTTCCGACGATCCTGCATCAATAACTCATGAATTCTATATTTGCCGCTGTTCTGCTCATCGATGGTCTGCTAGACCAAGGGTCATCTTCGATGGTTTGCCGCCGTTCACGGAAACACTTAAATCACTCATACAGTGTCTTTCGAGTTACAGCTTCATCTCCGTATGCAATTGTGAGCATTTTGTGGGTTTCCTATGCTGATTGTATGCTCAAATATTTCTGTATGCTCAAATATTTCTGATTGTATGCTGCCCAATTTCTGTGACCATTCACCAAACTTTCTGGTCACACCTTGTAAGTGCCAGAGGCAATCCTGAGTCTTTGCTCACTGGAAGGACAGATCCTGAAGCTGAGGCTCCAATACTTTGGCCATGTTATGAGAAGAGAAGACTCCCTGGAAAAGACCCTGATGTTGGGAAAGATTGAGGGCACAAGGAGAAGGAGACGACAGAGGACGAGATGGTTGGACAGTGTTCTCAAAGCTACAAACATGAGCCTGACCAAACTGTGGGAGGCAGTGGAAGACAGGAGTGCCTGGCGTGCTCTGGTCCATGGGGTCACGAAGAGTCGGACATGACTAAACGACTAAACAACAACAACAACAAATAAACAATATTATTGTCATATGACATATATTTATAACTTACTATATTCTGTATAAACTCTTTCCAAATGTCAATATATTTGTCCAAACAATGCCTGCATCTATAAGCAGTCTGTTCGTATTTTGGGAGTGCTGTCATGTCATCAATCCATTGGTTAAAGGGGATCATATCTTTATTCTTCCAAATCTTCAATACCAGTCTTTTGGCCACCATTAGGACATGTATAATCCACTTTTGTTGTCCAGTTGTCAGCTTCCATACAATAGGTATATAATTCAGAAGAATGTTTTCCTCTGAAAAATTTTGGTTCCCCATCCTTCATATACCCACCTACAAAATGCTCATTTAAATGCACCCTAGCTAAAGAAGCAAGGCGAACCTTTTCTGTAATGGTTTTCAGCAACTAGGCTTTGCAACATGAACATTCATGTCAGGATTATCATCTTAATCATTCATCCCTATGCATGTTATGAAAAGTGACTGCCAGTTCATCAGAGGATTGCCCCAAGGGTTAAGCTGTGAGAAGAACCCCCTTGATGCGCCACACATCTATCTATTACCCTTTCGTTTCACACCCTTAAGCACTGAGTGAACTTTTGATATGTTGCCATGCCCGCTTTGGTTTCTAAATAGGTAAGAGAAGCATTTTGTTTTTCTGCACTTTTTAACCTGTCTCACAGGTAAACTTGTATGTTGTATGTTTTGTTTTCTGAGTCAGCAGTCATGCAGATATCCTTATCTGGATATCCAACAAGGGCCGAGCCAAAAGAGTGAGGCATTTTGGTCAATAGCTCCCCTTGCTTGGTTGATTTTTCAGTTTGGTTCTAAAAGTGACCTGCATGTTGACCTGTTGAAAGTGATGGTGTTAATGATCCAGAAACAATTGTTCACTATCAACGAGCCTTGTTTGCTCTTCAAGGTGCCATAAGGTAGCCAATGATGGTTTGTTTTGCAGCTTTGTGGCATCATCAAAATCACCACATGGTCCCTGATCGGCAGGGATAATATAATGAAGAAAAAGAAGCCCTAACAAATGGGGTAAAAAAGAGGACCAGAACAGCAGAAGGCTGGAGGAGTGAACTGGCCATGAAAAAAGGCGAATATTCTCAGAGGCAGAAATTCAAGAGGCCCAAACCACATCTTTGCTGCACCATGGCAACCATGGGAGAGGCTGGAGAAAGTGAGCATGGGGATATGCATGGAAACCCCTAACTAAATGCACAGAGGTAAGTGTCATACCTGTTGCTGTACCTACTTTGGCTAAAAAATGTTTCACCCCTGGTGTATAGTGTGGTCAGAGCTTGCGAGTCCTCCTGGCTTGTGGCTTCTGAAGACATTTTTCTCCAGGCCACAAATGGAGCCCTTACCAGAAGAAACATGACAGCAGGCCTTGAGGATCTATGAGCCTCAGATATGGCAGAGGCTTGCTGGGGCTGAGGGGATCGGAGAGTGCTGTTATGTGCAATGCCCTCCAATGTTGAACTGGATGATGTTATTGTGGATGCAGCAGACATCTTGAAAGAAAGGAAGGATTAAATGAATTACAGAGCTCTCGTGCAAATACGACATCTCTAGCTACTAGACCAGCTTTCAGTACTGAATTTATGTTGGAAAGGAATCAAAAGATTTCCTTGTTTCCATTAGAAAGCAATATTTCAATGTGATGTTTTCTGATCAGAAGCCACATGGCTGCAAAGATGGACCATTTCCAGTATAGAGAGGATGTAAACAAATGGCAGATGATTAAAAAGAAAATAAATTTGACTTTCTACAAATAGTTTAAAGGAGCAAATTATCGGGCAAAGAGTATATTCATCAGACCATTTATTTATTTATTTTTTTAAAAGCCTTATTCCTGAAAATTAGACTTCTTTTTTTACTAACGTCTCAAAAGACAATGGAATGAAAGCTTAATTCAAGGTATAACACAGACAGGCGCTAGCTACCTCAAAATGGCATTACATCTGTCCTAAACTGATAACAACCAGGATGTTCAGAATAAAGGCAGGGATTGGGCTTTAATCTCCCACACTGTGTTCCAGAAAAGCAAGCAAACATTATTTGAAATCTGTGTCTGTTGACAGGGTTTCCTCCTCGAAATGAACAACAGGTAACAACATATATTGGAAAAGGGCAAAACAATAAAGCCATGGAGGCAGAGGAAGGAAAGGAACAACAAGGGGTGCGTGTGACAAAATGGGCATAACATTGGTACTAAGATATGTTTATAGAATTCCTTTCCTAGGGAGGTCTGTTTCTCCCTCTAGTTCCAATGATCAGGTTATGAATGGTGTTGCTTATGAAGCCAGAACATCACCACTCATATCCAAGGAACAGACATCAGTGGACTTGGAGAAACAGCAAAGTTTACAGAAGAATGGCAAAAATGGGGGAACCCTTGCTTGGGGGGGGGGGCAGGACCACTAAAAGAGCTCAGTGAGGACGAAGCATGCTCAGTGGGCATAGAATGCTGACTCAAGAGTGAAAATGGAAAAACACAGAGAGGGAATGGAATGGAATCCTGAGGATAAACACTCCAGACAGCAGCATATTGTTGCAGATCCTACATATCAATGAAAGCCAGCATGGCATAATGGTTAGAGTGTTGGACTAGGACCTGGGAGACTAGGGTTCGAATCCCACTCATCCATGAAGCTCACTGGGTGACCTTGGGCTAGCCACCATCTCTTAGCCTAGCCTAGCTCACAGGGCTGTTGTGAGGGTGAAATGGGGAGGATAAATGTAGTATATATATAGAATAAACCAGTGCTTTCCCCCTAAAAAAATATAAATGTTTAGGGGTACCCTCATCTTCCTACTCATATTGAAATACTGCCCCTCAATAGGCCAAACTTAGATTCACAAAATGCTTAGGGGTATGCGTACCCCTGTGTCCCCCCAGGAAAAAACCCACTGGAATAAACAAATAAATACCAGAGCCATTCTCCCTTGGCTTTTAGGATACTGACAAACCCGCTCTTGGTTCCAAAGGCTCCTGAAGGAGATAGTTGAGGTCTGACCCAGCTGATGATAATGGACAGAGGTTAGGGCCAAACTACATGTTCTGAAATTAAGGCAATGCTTGTCTGTTACAAAGAAGCCATTTGCAAGGGCAAAACAGGAGATGGCAGATGCTGTACCTATTGTCCAAGCCTCTCACTGCCTGCAGCTTTAGTCTTGCGCTGCCCTCTCCCCTCCAGCAATGTTCCCAACATGTGCTACTGGTGGAAGACCATAGGAGAAGGCACTGCTGTGTAGGCATTCTAATGTAGTCATGCTCATTGATGTCAGTGGTTTACTATGGGTAAAAGCAGACTATCACACTGTATGTTATTGTACAGCTGTACTATACTTTGTAGGGGGTTTCTACTAGACCAGTGGTGGGGAATGTGTGGCTCTCCAAAAATTGTTGGACTACAACTCCCATGCTGGTGGGGGCTGGTTGGAGTTGGAGCCCAACAACATCTGACTCTCCACTGCTGTACGAAACTCATATTGCCAAGTTACTCTAGTGCCACATCTGTGAACCTTGGAAGTGTATCAACAACTTATGGAAGGTAGAGTAGACTGCCAGAGCAAAGTGCTAACGTGTGGCCTGAGAACCTGGACTTTCCTTACAGTTCCAAAGCTTGGTTGTTTCTTTATGTTTACCCTAGGCTCTCCACTAAACATCAAAGCCAACAGGATACAGCTGGAGTTAGGTCTGTGCAATGCAGACCTTGAAGGAAGCAAAAGCTTGCAATCTGTGGACTAAAATTAGCATTCACTAGGCAGACCAGAACCATATAAATGTATATGTATGCTATAAGATAGTAAAGAAAAGAGAACGCAGCAAGATTAAAAAAAACTACATCCACAGCAAAGTGCATTTATTGTTAATTTTTCTTTTGAGTTCACATTGGTAGTGGAGGGAGGAAAATCTGGGTCAGGGAGTTCCACTCACTTGCAAAGAGAAGCAGCAGGCACTCTGCATAAAGGACTATAGCATTAAAAAAAATATATCTGATATAAAGATATTGAAGCCAAGGATCCAAAATCTAGTATAGATAAATGTATTATTTGGTATAAGTCAAAGTTTTATAACAACAAACTTACATTTTATTCACCACAAAATCCTTTCTTTATTGTTTGCACATCCCATTTTTCCTCCAGTGGGAACAAAATAAATACCTAAACATGGTGTCCCTTTCCAAATGTTTAGGCCATGTGCCTTTTACCTTACCTATTTTGTTAGCCACTCTGAGCATGTCTTTGGGCAGAAAAAGTGGCCTGCACATTTTGACATAATTGATGGCCTACGACTATCCTATGAATACACAGTAAAATCTTACAATGTCATTTTGCTTTATGGCTCGTTGGGAATAATTTATTATTGCCATTTACAGGTGCAACATTATTTTTCCTTGTGAAAAGCAAATCTCTTAAAACATGTCAGGTATACATATTCTAATCAGAGTTGTAATGTTCAACTGAATGACCATTTAGATTAGTCCATTAAAACAATTTTTAATTGACTAAGATGTTGCTCTGGTTATTCAGACAGCAGCGTTTTAGTTTTTTATATATGCTTCTAAAAACTGAAGGTGGCAAGCACCATTGTAAAAGAGGTGCCCTCCATTTTCTCATACAGATGAGTTCCTCCTCTAAGGCACAAATAATGTATGGTTCTTACTTCAGAAATATTGTTTACCCAATATGCACATTTGTGCATATTTCATTACTCGACTAAAACTCACATGATTAATCAATCAAAATTTCTGTCAACGGGTTGCAGCCTTAATTGAATGGACAGTACTGTATGTTATTCATAAATTGTTTGGTTTTTCTTCGGAATTCTTCATCCCTTCCTCTCTCTCTCCCTCCATCAATACCTGCTTTGAAAACAGAAGATCAGCCTTCCCCATCAGTCTTTCCCAGCCTTGTACCCTTCAGAAACTTTGGACTACAGTGCCCATGTGTGCCAACCACTATGTCCAATGGTCAATGATTATGGGATGCAGCAACAACTGATGGGTCACCAGCTCCCTCCTCCCAATATTTTTTTTAATGATAATATTTTATTAAATTTAACAATAAAAATTCTAGAACAACAAACAGAAGAAAAAGTAAAAATACGAACACAGGAAAAATATAAAAACACAAAAATACAAAATTACAAAATACAAGAATACAAACATTTAACCTAGAAAAGAAAAAGAAGGGGGGGGGGGAATACACAAAAAACAAAAATCCCTCTTTTTTAATTTCTCAACTTTGATTGACTTATTTTCCTGACTTCCTCACACCTCCCTTTTTTGTATCCCTTTTAGAAAATTGGTTCAGCAAATTCATATCCTTTTAAATTTATCCTTAATTATTTTCCTCACATACTATAGCTTCGAATTTTCATCTATTATCAACCCAATCTTACATTTTACCTTGTTGCTAGAACCCCTTCATTTCATTTCAATGTCATCAACATTCAAAAATTTTACAATGTTTCTGTAAATAAATTTTAAATTTCCTCCAATCTTCTTCCACCGACTCTTCTCCCTGGTCTCGGATTCTGCCAGTCATTTCCGCCAATTCCATGTAGTCCATTACTTGCATCTGCCATTCTTCCTCCTCCCAATTTAAAATAATCTCATGTAATAAACATTTGGAAAGATCCCTGCCTCGGGCTTGGGTGAGAGACTGCCACTTAGAGCATGCAATGTTGTGCATAGATGGGCCAGTCTTAGCAATGGGGCAATCTCCACCACTGCACCAAATACATTTTCTAATCCAGGGATGTCCAACAGGTCGATCGTGATCTACTGGTAGATCCCCATGAGGTTTTGGTAGATTGCGGTCGATCTCTGGCTCCCTTTCCTTAGTGTCACTAAAACTGACTCCTGCCCCACCCTGCCCTCCATTGTTGTATGATCTATGGAAGGGAAGACGAAGCTTTCTCTGTGCTGCTGTTTTGATCCATAGCAATCTTTTTGTGAGTGACTTTACCCCTTTGCCCCTTGCCTTTAACCCCCCCATGAAACTTTCTCCTCCCCCAAAAAAGCTGTAACTTTGAGCTGCCCCCCCCCCAAAACGGGGCTTTTCTCCTCTGTAAAACAAGCTCAACAACTTTGAGCTGAAACCCCCCCACAAGGTTTTCCTTCCCCAAAAAAGCCCAACAGCTTTGAGCTGAACGCCCCCAGAACGAGGGTAGATCCCTGCCAGTTTTTAATTCTGAAAGTAGATTGCAGTCTCTTGAGAGTTGGCAACCCCTGTTCTAATCTGTTCTAAATCCAAATCTTCATCTCTTGGTTAAAATTGCCATCATCTCACATAGTCAGGCAGAGAGATTGTACCAGCAAGTCTCTCCCCCCACGCTCTCAGGCATACCAATGCGCATTCACAAAGAGACAGATGGCATTTTCCTTTCCCCTCCCTCTTGCACTATAAAAAGGTTTCAGCGGTCAGGGAGAGGTCTTGGGTTAAATGTGTTGTAGGCTGAGTAAAAAAAAGAAAAAAGACCGCGGGTAGTGCCTTTCAGGGGGGAGGAGTGCTTAACTGCCTCCTGCAATATTCATTTCATTTTGATACAATACCTTGGGAAGGTTCTGATTTCTCCATTTCTTTCATGAATGGGTCATCTGTCTCTCCAGTTGCTGCTTCATTCACAAAGATCCTTATGCAATATTGATGTCACACTCCATAAAGGCAGGAGGGAACTTTCTTTCCTGCAAATGGCAAAAACCTTACCGTAACGTCCAGGGATGTCTGAAGCATATTTCCAAATATGCCAAAGAGGTTCGCTATGTGTAACAAACAAGAAATGCTGCATTGCAGCATATTTTCTCATTATTCAACAACACCGAAAGGGGAAAGGAGACTATGATCTTGCCTTTGCCTAGCCTTGGCTCTGGGTTGGGACTCTTTGCTCTGAAGAGAACATCTAGAGCATCATCCAACATAATGGGCAGGGTTTCAAAGTCCCACATGAAGACCTGCACCCAATGGGAGGGTGAGGTTGGTTAGGAATGAAAGAATGGGTCAGACTGCCATGTTCCTCCATGTTACTCCACACACACACACATTCATTTTGCCCCTCAGTGCTAAGGTCTGATTATGAGGCTTTGCACATGTCAAAGATGCCAGTGAAAGATGAAGCAGATAGTGGGCAGAGATGAGGGAGAAACTCATACAGTTTGCATTTTAATCAGAGTCGGTCTAACTCACACATCCCAAACCAACACATGAACAGAGCTTATATTTCGAAGATCACACCTCTCTGGATTTTTTTGTTGCAGTACCCCAACCAAGGAATTCGCACCCAAAAGCAAACATGCACATTAGGGGGAAAGCATGTGCACAAATGGTAATATAAGATGTGCAAAAATGTGACATAGTGAATTGAGCAGAATGGAAGGTGAGAGATGCAGGGTGCCAAATTTGGAGCTTGCACGGGGCACCACTGAAATATGAAAGACCAAAGTCTGCCACTGATGTGTTAATTAGTCTTAAGAATATTCCTTATATGAGGTCTTCTCTTCTATCTTACAGGAATTTTGTAGAGTCCCTGAGGGCAACCATTGTGGTATTTGCTTTTTTTTAATAATAATTTTTATTAATTTTAACATATAACTTATAGTACATACCACAAAACTTCACCACTTATACAATCTTTTTTTTTGAACTTCCATCAGCACTTCTACTGATACACCGTTTTGACCACTTCTTATGCATTTCTTAAATTCATATTGCCTTTAATTATCTTAACTAACCATCCTCCCCTTTATCCATTTTTGCAATAGTTCCAATAATACACCTCACAAAACTTCTTGCAAACCTACAAACGTAGTGTGATCATCAAAATTACTTTTGAAATAGTCTGTAAATTTACGCTAGTCTTCTGTGAATTTCTGGTCCCGCAGATTTCAAATAGTTCCTGTTAGTTTATCTAGTTCTGCATATTCCATTAATTTCATCCTCCATTCTTCTTTCGTCGGTAATTCTTCTTGCTTCCATTTTTGTGCCAATAATATTCTTGCTGCCATTGTTGCATATAAAAACAGCTTATATTCTTTTCTGTTTATATCACTTCCTACAATGCCCAGTAAAAATGCTTCTGGTTTCTTTATAAATGTATATTTCAACATTTTTTTCAACTCATTGTATATCATTTCCCAGAAGCTTATCACTTTTTTACATTCCCACCACATGTGATAAAATGTTCCTTCTTTTTCTTTACATTTCCAACATTTATTGCTAACTTTATACATTTTAGCTAATTTAACAGGTCTAATATGCCATCTATACATCATTTTCATCACATTTTCTTTTAAGGCATTGCATGCAGTAAACTTTAAACCCTCTTTCCATATTTTTTCCCAATCACTCAGCTTTATATTATACCCAAAATCTTTAGCCCAATGAATCATAACCGACTTTACCTCCTCATCCTTCACCATTGTGGTATTTGCATCACAGTGGAGCCTAGTGCATTGGAACAAATGGGGCATTCAGCCTGCCTTCATTCACACACACACACCACTCCCCAATCTGCCTGCCTGCCTTCTTACAATTAGCCCAGGGCACTGCCTGGCAGCTTCCTTCTCCTTGTAGTCTCAATGTTGCCCTTGTAGGGAGGAGGAGGAGAACAAAGCTTGAATTAACTGACTCTGCCTGCCATTGGATCTGGCTCCACTCACTGTTGACCTGTCTATCAGTTCTAATGGGCACCAGCCACCACTGTGGCATCACATACATCTCGGCCATATTTATTTCCTGCAGTTTAGCTCTGCTTCAGAACTACATGATCCTTGCACAAGACCCTCTCCCTGTGTGTGAGCATCTCATTACAATTTCCACATAGGCATGTACTGTATGCCAGTTTTTAAAATGGATGGAAGCGTTCCTCTGGGGCCGGTAGTGGGAGATGTTCCTTTTAGAACATTAGCTACTCTGTATGGCTAAAGTTAATGAGCCACTTTATGTCAGGCTCCCAAAGCCATTTATGCATGTAGCCTTTCAATTAGCTTTGTTGATGAATCAATTAATACAGTTCAAGCCTTTTAGAATATTGTGAGTGTGAAAGCGGGGTTTTATTCTTTAGTCACCAGGAAAACGTAGCATTTCAACTTTACAAACTGCTCTGAGTAGAACTAAGCCAAGGGTATTCATTTATTCACAATTGCTGAAAACTGTCTTTCCTTCCTCCCTTCCCTTACCTACTGGTCAATCTGAAATGTTCACCAGAGCTACCGTGCATTGTGGAAATAATATAATAATAATAAAACCTGAAGGAGCATCTCCACCCCCATTGTTCTACCCAGACACTGAGGTCCAGCGCTGAGGGCCTTCTGGCAGTTCCCTCCCTGCAAGAAGCAAAACTACAGGGAACCATGCAGAGGGCCTTCTCGGTAGTGGCACCCGCCCTGTGAAACACTCTCCCACCAGATATCAAAGAGAACAACTACCAGACTTTTAGAAGACATCTGAAGGCAGCCTTGTTTAGGGAAGTTTTTAATGTTTGATGGACTCCTGTATTTTAATATTTTGTTGGAAGCCACCCAGAGTGGCTGGGGAAACTCAGCCAGATGGGTGGGGTATAAATAAGTTGTAGTAGTAGTAGTGGTAGTAGTAGTAGTACATCGCCCATCTGACTGTGTTGCCCCAGCCACTCTGGACTGCTTCCAGCATATACAGAAACATAAGAAAACATCAATCATTAAAAACTTCGCTATATGGGGCTGCCTTCAGATGCCTTCTATAGCAGTGTTTCCCAACCGGTGTTCCGCGGCACACTAGTGTGCCGCCAGACGTTGTCTGGTGTGCCGCGGGAAAAATTGGCGGGGGGGGGGGAATAAAGGGGAAAAAATTATTCCCCCACCGCCAGGCGTGGGGCTGGGGCGGGGGAAACCCGAGCTTCCCCCTCCCCCAGAACGGGACCCAGAGCCATGCCGAAGCTGCGCGCAGCTTTGGCATCGCTCTGGGAGCTTGCGGGGCTGGGGGAGGAGGAAGCCCTCCGCCAGCCTCCAAACCATGTCGGGAGACAGCGGGATGGCGCGCTGCGCCTCTCCCGCTGTCCCCCGAGTTTGCAGGGCTGGCGATGGGGAGGAGCAGGCTTCTCCCCCCGCCAGCCTTCCAGCCAAGTCGGGGGACAGCGGCAAGGGCGCGCTGCGCCTCTCCCGCTGTCCCCCGAGTTTGCGGGGCTGGCGACAGGGAGGAGCAGGCTTCTCCCCCCGCCAGCCTTCCAGCCAAGTCGGGGGACAGCGGGATGGCGCGCTGCGCCTCTCCCACTGTCCCCCGAGTTTGCGGGGCTGGCGACGGGGAGGGGCAGGCTTCTCCCCCCGCCAGCCTTCTAGCCAAGTCGGGGGACAGCGGCAAGGGCGCGCTGCGCCTCTCCCGCTGTCCCCCGAGTTTGCGGGGCTGGCGACAAGGAGGAGCAGGCTTCTCCCCCCGCCAGCCTTCCAGCCAAGTCGGGGGACAGCGGGATGGCGCGCTGCGCCTCTCCCGCTGTCCCCCGAGTTTGCGGGGCTGGCGACGGGGAGGGGCAGGCTTCTCCCCCCGCCAGCCTTCCAGCCAAGTCGGGGGACAGCGGGATGGCGCGCTGTGCCTCTCCCGCTGTCCCCCGAGTTTGCGGGGCTGGCGACGGGGAGGAGCAGGCTTCTTCCCCCCGCCAGCCTTCTAGCCAAGTCGGGGGACAACGGGAATGGCGCGCTGCGTTTCTCCGCTGTCCCGGACGGCTTTCAAAAGCCTGCCTTCAAAAGCCGTCCGGGACAGCGGAGAAACGCGCTGCCTTTCTCCGCTCTCCCGGGAAGGCAGGCAGGGGGGAGCAAAGACATTCGCCCCCGCCCGCCTTCAGAAGAGGTCAAGGACCTTCAAAAGCCATCCGGGACAGCGGAGAAATGCGCTGCCTTTCTCCGCTCTCCCGGGAAGGCAGGCAGGGGGGAGCAAAGACTTTCGCCCCCGCCCACCTTCAGAAGAGGTCCAGGACCTCTTCTGAAGGCGGGTGGGGGGCGAAAATCTTTGTCCCCCCTGCCTGCCTTCCCAGGGGCTTTTAAATCGCCCCGGACAGCGGAGAAGTCCTCCGCTGTCCCGGGCGATTTTAAAATGCCGCCCGCCAGCATTTTAAGATTGCCCCGGACAGCGGAGAAGTACTCCGCTGTCCCGGGGTTTTTTAAAATGCTGGGGGTGGGAAGAAAAGCCCTTGTCCCCCCCCCCCAGCCTTCAGAAGAGGTCGGGGGACAGACTGTCCCCGGACCTGGTCTGAAGGCGGTTTCCCTAGGAACGCATTACCGTATTTTTCGCTCTATAACACGCACCTGACCATAACACGCACCTAGTTTTTAAAGGAGGAAAACAAGAAAAAAAATATTCTGAATCAAATGTTGTACTAAACTATTTAATAAACAACCAGTATATCAGAATCATATTACAACCATGTAAAGTGAACAGCAGTCAACAGTGGCATTAAGAATCATCATCACTGTCATTAACAAATGAAGAGAGAATTTTAGGTTCGAGTACTCTTATAGTCTTCTGTGAACCCCAAGAACTCATCAGTGCTAGAGTCAGAATCTATGAAGTTCAGCTCCTCACAATCACTGGCATCACTTTCTTCGCCATCTTCATATAAAATCTCATCTTCTTTTGCATCCAAACCATTGCTAATGCCACATTTTTTGAATGACTGTGCAACGATTTCCTCCTTCACCGAGTGCCATGATGTTTTCACCCATTCACAAACTTGAGTGATAGTGGGCCTCTTCATTCGTCCTGTAGGTGTCAGATCATGATTACCAGCAGCCATCCATTTGTTCCACTCTTCTCGCATAAATACCTTAAATGGCTTGTTGATGGAAACGTCGAGAGGTTGCAACTGGCTGGTAAGACCTCCAGGAATTACAGCTAGATGAGTCTTCGCTTCTTTAAAGCACTTTTTTGTAGTTTCGCTAATATGTGCTCTAAACTGGTCCAGTACTAATAAGGCAGGTTTTTTCAAAAGCCCTCCAGGACGTTTGGACCACACTTTTTCAACCCATACTCTCATTCCATTTTCGTCCATCCATCCTTTCTCATGAACATGTACAACAATTCCTCGTGGAATCACTTCTTTTGGAAATGTTTTCCTTTTGAAAATTAACATGGGTGGCAATTTGGTGCCGTCTGCACAGCAAGACAACACAACCGTGTAGTGGGTTTTCTCATGTCCGGAGGTTTTCACAGCAATAGTTTTGGCACCTTTCAGATCAACAGTCCTATTAGATGGCACATCAAAGGTTAGCGGGACCTCATCCATATTCCCAATCTGGCCAATTTCAAATCCATTTCTCTTCCTAGCATCAATTACAAATTTATGAAAAGACAGAATCTTAGATTCATATTCTTCTGGCATTTTTTGTGCAATTCTAGTTTTCGTGCGCATAGAAAGGCCACATCGCTTCATAAATCTGTAGCACCATGATGGTGAGCCAGTAAAATCATGAATGCCTTTCTCTAAAGCAATGCGTTTGGCTTCATATATTATCATTTTTGTGGAGACTGTGAAGCCATTATTGCGGTGACGTGTGATCCATTCTTTCATGGCCACGTCCAACTGTGGCCACTTTGCAGCATGTCCACGAAAAGTGTGCTTATTTTTATCTGCTTTTTGCAGTTGATCCTCCTGTTTCCTCCAATCTCTTATCATTCTTTCTGTTGGAGGTGGCCCAAAATGTCTCTCTGCTGCTCTGTTTCCATGCTCCTTAGCATATTTTACTACCTCTAGTTTAAAAGGAATCTTATATACTAGTCTTCTCTGCTTTATCATGCTTATCAGAACAGGGGAGGTTTTCTGCAAGAAAATACCAGTACAGTTTTCTGCAAGAAAATGATGAAGGAACTGTCAGTAATGTATGGTATCTCCAATACAGTGATGAAGGAAGGGGGGGGGGAGCTCACATTTCTCCTATGCAAAGCAGCCAACTCCTATGGGCCTAGGTGCCTTCACCCCCCCCCATTAATATTTGAGGGAGTCATCCTCCCCCCATGCCAATGGGCATTGCCATTCATATAAGGTACCAGTGTGCATGCACTTTGTCTTGAGATCATTGCAGTCTGTGAGATGGGGCTTACCTGTACCTGCCCCCCCCCCCAATATTTTATTGAAGTTGGAAGAGGGAGGGAGAGCTCACATTTCTCCTAGGCAAAGCAGCCAACTCCTATGGGCCTAGGTGCCTTCACCCCCCCCCCATTACGGTGAATATTTGAGGGAGTCATCCCCCACCCCCCATTGTGGTATGTGAGGTGGGGCTTACCTGGCTGCCCCCCAATATTGTTTGAAGTTGGAAGAGGAAGGGAGGGAGGGAAGGAAGAGAGAGGGGGGGGGAACTCACATTTGTGCAGCTGCCTTGCCTCGAATGGGAGCAAAAAGAGGAGGAGGAGACACAGGGACACGAGCCTTGTAAGCCGCTTTGTTTGAATTTACCGGTGAGGTGCTGGGGGATGGACGGAAAGGGATGCCCTCTTTGTCCCTCCTTCCGGCTCATTGTAAAGAAAGTAGAGCTGCTTACATGTGTGTAAGGGAGAGCCATAGAGCAGGCAGACACTGAGAATCTGAATGCGCTCAGCTGTTGCCGGCTTGCCTCCCAGCGACGCTTTGCCGGCTTGCTTCCCAGCGAGGGATGAGGAGAGGCTGCAGAAAAGCCATAGAGTAGGCAAGCCGGCAAACAGACAGACACGCTGCACTCAGCTTTGCCGGCTTGCTTCCCAGCGAGGGATGAGGAGAGGCTGCAGAAAAGCCATAGAGTAGGCAAGCCGGCAAGCAGGCAGACACGCTGCACTCAGCTTTGCCGGCTTGCTTCCCAGCGAGGGATGAGGAGAGGCTGCAGAAAAGCCATAGAGTAGGCAAGCCGGCAAGCAGACAGACACGCTGCACTCAGCTTTGCCGGCTTGCTTCCCAGCGAGGGATGAGGAGAGGCTGCAGAAAAGCCATAGAGTAGGCAAGCCGGCAAGCAGGCAGACACGCTGCACTCAGCTTTGCCGGCTTGCTTCCCAGCGAGGGATGAGGAGAGGCTGCAGAAAAGCCATAGAGTAGGCAAGCCGGCAAGCAGGCAGACACGCTGCACTCAGCTTTGCCGGCTTGCTTCCCAGCGAGGGATGAGGAGAGGCTGCAGAAAAGCCATAGAGTAGGCAAGCCGGCAAGCAGGCAGACACGCTGCACTCAGCTTTGCCGGCTTGCTTCCCAGCGAGGGATGAGGAGAGGCTGCAGAAAAGCCATAGAGTAGGCAAGCCGGCAAGCAGGCAGACACGCTGCACTCAGCTTTGCCGGCTTGCTTCCCAGCGAGGGATGAGGAGAGGCTGCAGAAAAGCCATAGAGTAGGCAAGCCGGCAAGCAGGCAGACACGCTGCACTCAGCTTTGCCGGCTTGCTTCCCAGCGAGGGATGAGGAGAGGCTGCAGAAAAGCCATAGAGTAGGCAAGCCGGCAAGCAGGCAGACACGCTGCACTCAGCTGTTGGCGGCTTGCCTCCCAGTGACGGAGGAAGAGGAGAGGCTGCAGAAAAGCCAGCAAGAGCGGCTGCTCCCGCCTGCATTCGCTCCATAACACGCACACACATTTCCCTTTATCTTTTAGTGGGGAAAAACTGCGTGTTATGGTCCGAAAAGTACGGTAATTGATTTTCAATGCATTCCTATGGGAAACCGTGCATCGCAAGACGAAAAACTCGCAAGACGAAGAGACTTGCGGAACGAATTAATTTCGTCTTGCGAGGCACCACTGTATCCGGAGAGGCGGCCTTCAGGCGAGTTTTAATTTTAATTTTCCTTCTCCCACTTAATGCCCCACGCTCGCCCGAGCAGCTTGCAGTCCTCGGTAACCACGGCGACCCGAGGGAGGGGAGGGAACAGGGAAGTCGAGGGCGGCGGCGAGCCGCGATGACGTCAGTGGGCCGCGCCGCCTCGCCCTGGCACGGTGTGAGAGCCCCGGCTAGTGGTGCGAGCTTCAGAATAAGTGGGATCCGCGTGCGCGAGACCGAGATCGCGGGTAAGGAGCTCAGCCCTGGGCAGGAGGAAGCGGGGCCGCGCGTGCGGGCCACATCCCCACAGAGAGCGAGCCTCCCCCGGCCCACCACTCCGGGCAGGTCCACTCGCATGAGGGGGCGGCGATGGGAGTCACGACCATGAGGCAGGGCTGCCAAGTGTGGCAGAAGAGGACACGGCCGTCGCACCTGTCCTTAGGTAGGAGCTTCTTCCGTGTCGACCTGCTGCCCTAAAGTCTTGGCTTTTTTCTTGGCTTTTTGGCGGTTGGCACAGAAGGAAGGCAAGGGGGAGGGGGGAAAATTGAAACTTACACTTTCGTGCGTCCCTCCCGGCGTGACGCTGCGCGCTGACGTCACGGGGCTGTAATGGTGGTGTGCCTCGAGATTTTTTTCATGAAACAAGTGTGCCTTTGCCCAAAAAAGGTTGGGAAACACTGTTCTATAGGTTGCATAGTTACTTATCTCCATGACATATGATGGGAGGATGTTCCACAGGGCGGGCATGATAACTGAGAAGGCACTCTTCCCGGTTCCCTATAACCTCACTTCTCTCAGTGTATGACAAAATGATGTATGATGAAAAACAAAGAATGTCATTTGCTGTCAATCAGTCCATGTGATGTAAGTGCTAAAGCTCACTAATATACTGCAATGTGTGTAAAGTGGCAGCAGACCATGTACTTCATTTTACCTTATTTGGTTGCATAAGCCCCTGTGAATACATTGCCTGCCATAAATAGTGCTGCCAGAAACCCCACACACATCTCCTGTATTTTTTTTTAACCACAATTGTTTACTGCTTTTTTTGTAATTGTGTAAATGTTGCATGCTGTATGTTTTAATAATTTTTTTTAAAACACACAGCAACAAGAAAAACAACAACAACGCATACCCCTCTATTAATGAGAAAATAAATTGCATTCAAAAATTATCAAACAAACACATTTAAGGTTTGGAAGAATTGGCAAGAATGCCTTTCCTCAACTGGCTCACCATTATTCCCACTTGGTCATAAATTGACTACAATCAACTATCAACTTTGTCACATATTGGCAGCTAAGTTACTTAAAGCACAGGCTAATGGATTTCTGATTAATTTGAGTCCATTGCATCACAAAGGCAAAGAACTGGTCTCTATTATTTACAGACTGGTCCCTTCATGGGCCTTAAATCTTCTTGGGAGAGGAATCTCAGGGGAAATCACTGTGTGGTCAGCTAAGCCTGACAAATCTGTTTCATCACATGCGAGGTAATTTTCCCTCAGAATTCTGCATAGATGGCATCATATACCTGGGCAGATGTCTCATGTCACATCACAGTCAGAACAGAATTGCTAGTGGGGCTGTGGGCTCTGGGGGACATTTTTCCATTGTTCTGGTCTGAAGTCTATCAAGAAATATATGAAATAATTAGATGACCTGTTTAGGCTTCTCTGCAACCACCTCACAATGAAAAAGGAAGCTCAAACTCTCACAACCCTAAATAAATTATAAAGGACGTGGGCGGGGGGGGGGGGAATGAAGCCTCTTTCGCAGGGGAAGAAAACTTTTGAGAAACTGGAGGAGAGATTTCAGTGTGGCACTAGTCATAATGTACTTGATATGGAATATCACAGAGGGTGGAAACTCTCTTGCACTACCATGAGAAGGGCTATCCTTAATGATGTGCCAAAAACATTTGAATGAAAATCATTTTAAATAGGAACATGCTTTAATTCAGCAATCGGTTCTCATCCCACCAGGCTTTTCAGAGATTGATGAAGAGCTGCAGATATAATTTTAAAAGGGCTGCTTTCTGTTAAAAAAAAAGAAGAAGTGATGTTGGAATGTCAGAGTAATTATTCAGCCTAAAATAACAGGGTGACATAGTCTTCATAAATTACTTAGCTCACCTGCAATAGCAGGCTGCCAAAGTTCTAATTCTCACTACTTAAGTGCTTCAGAATATTTTTTTGCTTCTGTCCTCTGGAGACAGTTGTAGATGGATTTTACCTTTGAGGAAGGTCATATGTCTATTAGAAAACAGAACTCTGTGCTTTTATTTTTTATTTTTAAGGGTACATCTCGCTCTTCTTTTGTACCCTTCCCCTGCTACTAGATCAAGTCTCTCCTTGCCAAAACACCATGACAAGTGTAAACTTCCTGTCCCTTGAAACAGTTTGCCATGCGTCCAGAGCAAACCGCAGAAGAGTCGCTGCTGAAAGAACCGACAATCCAAAGTGACAACTTGCACTTGCCTGCAGGAACTCAATCATGTTAGGGTGTTTTTAACATGGAGGCTAATGTGTGCTGCCATTGGACTGTATGTAATAAGCAGAGATTAGAGGATGCAGGAATGTCCTTGAGGCAGCAACTGAATTGGCCTCTTTGCAGAATGCCATGCAGGGTAAAATGTCGGCAGCTGAAGTAACAGGCCTCCTCTGTATCAACACTCTGCCAAATAAGTGAGGCTGGCAATGGGTGACTTAGATCCAGATGTTCATTGAGATGCAGATGTGCATCTGGATGGACATTCATATGCAATCTGTGATACCACAGGGACACAAATGTATTTATTTTAAGAATGTCTACATTGCCCAATGTGGTTCACAAATCTACCTGCCTACCTACTTGGTGTCAGGCTTTGGGGAATCGGCTCCTCCCCCGTGGTCATAAATGAGCAGATCAAATGAAAGGAATTCTTACCAGTTAGTTTCTTTAATAAACACAGTGAAGGACAAAATAAAGTGTCCACCCAGAATGGTAGCGCTCCCAATTAAGCTTACACCCACCCCGTCCCTTTTAATCTGCTCACTCCTACATTTTGTACCCTCTGGTGCTTTCCGTTCTGAAACTTTCTGAGCTCCTCGTGACCTTGGGGAAATCGGAGGAATGCTCTCCAGTGACTGTGAATCTGTTAACCCTCTCTCTTCCAGTGTCACTTCTCCTAGCTGTTCCCCATCCAGTATTTCCCAGCTTCTGCCTTCTGAACTATGCCCCTCTGCAAACCACTGTTCCAAATCTATACTGTCCTCCTGCTCCTGGGAAGATTCAGGACCAGGAGCAGGACCAGGGGGAGGGGGATGGCTCCCACCATTCCTCCTCAGTGCAGTCCTCCTCAGCACAGTCCCTGACACTTGGACTTTGCACAGTAATTCATATGCAAAGGATATAGAATGGGCAGCATGCAGTAATTCAAGTATGCAAGGGGATTTTCCCAGTGATGCTATCTGTTGCAGTCCCTCATAGCCACTGAAAAGACACTCAGAAGGGTCAGAGGAACCCCTGGAGAAGGAAACAATGCCATACAGAGAGACACAATAAATAGGAAATCAGCCATTCCCCTGATAGATGAGCATAGGACTCAGGATGGGAAATAGCATGCTAATTATCCTTTCCCATCCCTAGCCACCAGACCCAGCTCTGAATGAAAGCATCTTACACAATGCCTGGAAACTCACCCAGAATACACACAGAGGAGAGTATTTCGGATTGAAGAATGAAACTCAAATGTAGCACAATGTAAAGGTTGTATCCAACTGTGTCCCTCTGCTGGCAGAAGGCTCTTTGATCCAGGAGAAGTTTGCATGAGTGGAAGAGCGGGTAGGTGATTCTCAGTCATTCACCACACCTCCCACACCCTCCCTCTCAAATCTCAAATTAAGAGTTGGAAAGCATTTCTTTTAACCAGCCAATGCACTCATCTCCTGTACTCTGCCAGTACAAAGTAACACAAATATCCCATAAGATGAGAAAGTTCGTACCACCCACCCTTTATTGGAAGGGGGGAGAAATAATTATGTATATAGGCCTCCACATGGAAAGCTTGTTGCTACACAATGCATTTTCAGCGGGGTGGAGTCACATTCTATAAGACGTGCTACAATGGTGTAGAGGTGCAAACATAAGAAACACTGTCCTCCTTGAAAGCTGTATTGTTGTATAGTAAAGTCTCTTGCATCTATGCAGCATAACAAAAAACCATCAATGCTAAAGACCCTCCAAACATTTCCTCAAAATTCTACCTTGAAAATTTTGATAAGAAATGTTATTCAAATGTTCTATGGGTGTTTAAAATAATGTTTGTAAAACTAAAACAGAAAACAGAAGCCTTTCTCATGGGAATTATAAGGACAGAACTCCCAAAACTCTATAGAAATTTATTCATCTATGCGACCACAGAGACAAGAATGTTACTTGCCCCAAAATGGAAAGAAGAAGAAGAAGTCCCAGCAAAGGAAGAATGGATACAAAAAAATATGGAATATGCAGAAATGGCGAAACTTACCAGAAGAATAAGGAATCACGATAACAAACTTTTTATAAAAGAATGGAAATGCTTTATTGAATATTTACAGACAAATTGTAAAGAGATAAAAACACTGGCAGGATTGTTGTAATAACCTGCAGTTACATGAGAGTATATATTTAAAGAAGATAAATAAATGAGTAAGATAAGTTAATTTGGAGATGCAGAAGATATTAAAAATTAATTTAAGGAACCGCAGAAAGGGGGGGAAGGAAGTCAAGTTTTAAAATGTCAAAATGACTATAAAATCAATGAAATGCATATATCTGAAAAGAATAAATAGAATTAGGGGAAAAAACAAAAAAGCAAATGTCCTATGGATGTAAGAATAGTGGGTAGATATTTGATATATTCCACATCAGTACTTTGCTGTAGCAGTCGACACTGAAAGGAACCTGAAGAACCATAATGGAGTCAACAGATAGTATTGAACAGTCCCCAACATTTAGCAGCCAACAGTTGACAGTATCTGATAACTGACAGACAGCAGCAGTCAGTATTCAACAATATCTCCTATGTAGTGTTCAACTATTTGACACTACTTGATAGCTGACACACACAGTAGCTATTAGAATTTGACAGTATCTGATGCGTATCTTGAGAGGTTTCTCATATGTTTCTTTTATTGTGTCTTTAAGAAACACAAAGATGATATTGTATACCCTGCCCTCATTGGACCTTTCTTCCAAGTAAGTGCCCTTAAGGTCATGTGCATGTTGTCATCAGTTTGGAAAGCCCAGCGGATGACCAAAACAATAAATATCTTATACGCAAGTTGTGTGTGCTCTGCACTATAACAATTCAAAAGGTGAATTATTCAATGCATGCATGTTGTGTAAATCAAGGAAATGCTTTGCTCTCAGTTTGTGCAACTTATTTTGTTATTTTTACTATTTTGCTGATAGGCATGTGGAAAGGGAACATGGACTTATACAAGGCGGTGAAGCCCTGCCTTCAGGCCACAGGAAATTTTATTATCAATTGAACTGAGATTTGAGATTCAGCAAGTGCTGTCCCTACACTTTCATGGATATCTTCACAGATCTTCAAAAATCTGAATATTTAAAAAGCAATAAACAAGCACAAGCACCTGGGATTCTTAGGGAATGGGATTTTGTGGCAAGTAGCAAGCTTGGAGAATTGTGCGCCAGGCATGCAGCCCTGAGTATATTGCTCATGCAGCTACTGGATTTGCATGAGCAAAACTAAGCCTGTGCCAATATGTTTCACTTTTAGACCATTTATGAGGGAGAAGAGGCAAAAAGAAAATACCATTGCTATTGGGGAGGAAATTTCAGGGGGTGCACAGATTTCACATTTACCTTAAGTCTCCATAACATTATGATGCAACAAAGTTTTGTGTGTCTGCATTCTTGTCTGAATTTTAAAAACAATTCTTGTGCTGTATTCTGCAGCCTTCCTGGCTGCCAGCATTTACCGCAAGCATTTGAGAAGGCCACAAAGTGTAGACAGCCCAAGAGACTGCCTGTGGAGGGGCCTAAGAGCAACACATTTTTTAAAAAATAAAAAAGGTAAAAGGAATTCCTTTCCATTTGGTTTTAACCTTTGTCACCAGATATAACGCACTCCACAGACAGCCTCCAGGGTTGTCTGCACTTTGAGGTCCTCTCTTCTCAGGGGCTTTCAGGAAGCTATGAGGTCTAGAAGGCAGCCATATTTTAAGCAGGGACACATGCAAACGCAATCGATGGCTACCTCATAATGCCTCGAAGCCTTAAGCTTTAAAAACAAAGTTCCCTCCCCCTCTTTCACTGAATAAGGAAGATAATAACTGCATCTTTTGCAGGGGGAGAGGGAAGACACTAAGCAGAAAGATGCACTATAAGTGAGAGTTCTGCCTGAAACCAAATATGAAGCACCACCTTTTAAGAATGCATTAACTTTTCATTTTAAAGACAGGTTTTGGAAGTGTGTCAAGCAAGAGTTTTCACGAACTGAACATGCTACAAAGAGGTGATAGTGGCGCAGACAAGGATACCTTGTTGGAGTTACATATTCTTGAATCTGATTTGGGTACTCAGACCCAGAAACCTCCCCCCTAAATAAATTCACACTTGACTCAAATTTTTGGTTTGCTTTTGGCAGAATTTAGGCCACAACTTTATTGATTACAGAAAGTGACTGGTTGCATAGGCTCTGGTTCCAGCATAGGTCAGCCAAGGGTGAACACCTGGATAAGCAGAAAGCTGGGAACAGGCTATCTCTGCCACCCAAATGTCCCCCTAGACTCAGGTATGGGCACAACCCCCTTTCAGGGGTTGACCAAACCCCTGAGTCCCTGGATTCCTTTAACGGAATTCCCTTCGCATAGGGATGGTGAGAGCGTTCTCCCATCCCTATCACTTGAGCAAGAGCCTATCCACAACCTTACAGGTTGTGACGATTTGCTACGCGGCAGGTGAACCCAAATGGCAACAGCCAATCAGCCAAGTAGGGAAAATTCCTGCTGTGCCCCTGTCCCAATGACAGATAACACACGACGGCATAGCAAAGTCAAACACAAAGCCCTAACTGTAGGGAGAGGTGGGTGGGTGTTCCGAATGCACGTGCTGAAACAGAAAGCTGTGGGTATAAATAGGTCCCTCAGACCATTTGGACTGCGTCCCATTGGCCAGATTGTACCCAGCTATGAGGGACCTACCAATCAGGTGTTGTGGCTGACCACTTGTACCCACCCACAACACAGGGTGTCAGTTTTCCAGATCTTACTACAATACGTGCCCTCTTTAAGGGAGGACCCGATTTATATTGTGGCATGTACAACCTGCTTAAAAGGCAAGGTGTGCTTTTCCAGGAGAGATACCATTTAGTTCAGGTGACAAGGGGAATCAGAACCATGCTTCAGACCACATATTATAGTATGCTCCCCAGAATCAGCTGAATCAACTCAGAGCTAAACAATGTTACATTTAGCAGATAAGAAATGACCCACCCTCCACAATCCTGTCCTTATCCATTTCCCATTGTCTGGCCCGAGCCATTTATAGGCAGGAAATGCGAATCAACTGAATTATGAGGCTCTGTCTCTCATTCCCTTGTGAATTGAGATTGCCAAATCGAATGCAATGGTTTCTGGGGTCCTGTCTTTCTTTTATTTGTTTGTTTCTTGGAAAGAAAACCTACAAGAAGATCACTATTTAAGAGGGAAAGTGCATTAGGAAAGCCATTGAAAATAGTCATAGTATTTTATGGGTTCCTGGTGTTTCTCAGAAATGTTTTGTGCTTCTGGATGAGAAGATTAGTAGGAAAAAATGCTGTGCCTTGCCTACTCATCGGGACATTTTTGTCATCAGCTTGGGACCAGGATACCTAAAATACTGCCTCAAACATTCAACCAAACCCTGCACTGCAGCATAAGGCCTCTTGCAGATACTATCTCACCAAGTGGTCTGTTCCATGCAAAATTTGACCTTTCATGTGGCGGCATACATATGTATGCTGCCTTTCCACAGTTCAATCCATGCTGAAGGCGGCTTACAACATGAAAAAGTATACAATTACAGCCTAACAAAAGTAGTCATATGCAATAAGTAAAACATCAAAAAATACACAACCAAACAAACAATTTCCACATAAATCATAATAGGATCTAAACTAAATATACAAAAAAATATATGTTTAATGTTTAATGCTGTATCATGTTTTTAATATTCAGTTGGGAGCCACCCAGAGTGGCTGGGGAAACCCAGCCAGATGGGCGGGCATAAATTATTATTATTATTATTATTATTATTATTATTATTATTATTATTATTATATCAATAACAGCAACAGCCTCCCCAACAACCCTGCCCCCTGTAAGCAATACCCCAACACAAGAGTCTGTTCAGCAGCCTCAGCTTCTGTACCTGGAGTCAGTCAGGACCCCACACTCCCAGGCCATGTGGGAAAAGGCCTGCAAGGCAGAGAACATGTCTTCTAGAATTCACAGTCAAGATTGTGACACCTGCCTTTGGAACTTGCTGCATATCAGTCAGTTTCTGTCTCTGTTGTCTTTGCAACACCCATTGATGACCTTACTTTTTCAACAAGCCTTTTAACTGCAGGCTTCTTTATCCCTTTTACATGGGGGGGGGGGATAAAAAAAAGACAATACCCGAATATAAGCCACTCCCTTGAAATTCTGCAGGCACTCACACCCGTTCCATTTTATCGTATGTCTGTTGCAGCAGCGATATTGTAAAAGCCAATTTTTGTAAGGTCGCGAATTTAAGCCGCACTTTAACTTTTCATGGTCAGAATTGGGGGGGGGGGGAGTGAGGCTTATATTCAGGCCAATACAGTATGTTTTTGTAGTTATATCATCTTGCAATTCTTGAGGGGAAGTTATTCATAATTTGCAATAAATTAATAAAGGACAAGCTTCGTGCCAGCTTGCCATGCCAATTCTTATCTTCCCCTATGTACAGTTGTTGAGAGCCTACTTTTAGTCCACATGTGGTCCCAGGGAGGCCCACTCAACAATGTATGGCAATGTGCCCTGAAGCATCTCCCAGAATCCACATTTCTGTGATGGATGCACAGGAGCTCCTTGGCCAACAAGTCAATATGAGAGGTGTTCCCTGAAAGCCAAGGTTTGACAGCCACTGCCCCATGCCAAATCCAAAGGATTGGTGAATGGAAATGCCACATGTATCAAGGTTTATATCTTAAAAACATGTGCTTTCCTCATCAGTCAGGAGATTTCATAGAATCATAGTATCATAAATTGTAGAGTTAGAAGGGATCCCGCTGTAATGCCGGTATCTTAACTACAGCATCCATGACGGATGGCCATCCAACCTCTGCTTAATATCCTCCAAGAAAGGAGAGTCCACAACCTCCTGAGGGAGTCTGTTCCACTGCCAAACAGCTCTTATTGTCAAAAAGTTCTTCTTGACGTTCATTCAGAATCTCCTTTCTTGTAGGTCAAAGCCATTGGTTTGAGCCCTACCCTCCAGAACAGGAGAAAACAAGCTTGTTCCCTCCTCCCTGTGACAGCCTTTGATATATCTGAAGATGGCTATCATATCTCTTCTCAGTCTCCTTTCCAGGCTTAACATATCCAGTTCCTTCAACTGTTCCTCATGAGGCTTGGTTTAGAATTCTAATTTAGAATTTTAGTCCTTGGTTTCCAGCAGAGCAGTGGGGAGTTAGGAAACAAAATCAAAAGGCACCTGCCCCTTGATTTGTGTAACACACCATAGTGACCAAGAAAGAAAGAAGCAATGAGAATAGACAGCAACCAAGGCCACCAAATCAACATGCAAGGCAGGGAACTGCCTCACATTTACAAGATATATAGGCAGTCTTCCAAAGTGACTTCTCTGTGTAATAAAAACTAATGGCAGTCACAAACTATTGAACAGGGTAACTGATAAGAATTACCTTTGACTTTATTTGTATTGTTACTGGCCAAGGCGTTTCTATAAAGCCATGTGATTGCCATAAGATAGACAATGAGTCAAGTCCATTTCCAATTAAACTACTGATGGGTGTGCCTCAGAGCCTGCAAATATACAATGCAAATAAATTGCCCAAGACACTGTTCTTTGTCCAGCTAAGCACATGACAAACATGGTTGGTGACCTCTCAGGCCATTAGTGATTCACTTGCAGTCCTCCTATGGAAGGATATGTGCAATGAAGACTCTCACCTAATAGTGAGCTTTAGTTCTCGTAGCTAGTATAGGCAATCATGGGTAGGGTTCAGGCCAGTCAGATGGGAGACTGCTTGGGAACTAGGGATCATCGAGGGATTTGTCCCTAGCAAATTCTCATACAAAACTGGTGTGATCCACACCTCCTAGATGTGGATGGATCAGAATGCAGTTACCTTTCAGATAACATTTGGTGGTTCCCTCATTGCAAGAAGTGAACCAGGCATAGGGCCTTCTCCGTAGCTTTGCCCACCCTGCAGAATGTCCTCCTATCAGATGTCAAGGAGATGAGTAATTATATAACCTTTAGGAGACATCTGAAGGCAGTCCTGTATAGGGAAGCTTTTTAAGGTTTAATGTTTTACTTTTTTATATATAAACTGGAAGCTGCCCAGAGTGGCTGGGGCAACCCAATCAGATGAGCAGGGTATTAACAACAACAACAAAAAAAACAATAACAACAACACAACAACAACAACAACAACAACAACAACAACAACATTGTTATCATCATCATCATCATCATCATCATCATCATCATCATCTTAGCCCAAGCTACAGATCTAGTGACATTTGTGAGTCTTCACATGCAGTTACAAAGGGAAGTTTTCCATGCAACTATTGTGTTAATACACTTAACCTTACTTACGGTGATATGCTTGAGGCTCCTGATCAAAACATAGAAAACACTTTATCTTTTTGAAAAATGTAACTTAGCAGAATTCTCTGAGGACCAAACAGCTCAATCCTTTTCTGGGAAAACCTCCATAAGTAAGGTACACAAATATTACCTAGGCAACCACATCTCTACACACCCGTGTGTGAGGTCACAAAAGGCTAATGAAACAAGCATATGAAACTGTCTCACCCTGAGTCAAAATACTGGTCCATCTGATTCAATGTTGCCTACTTTGGAAGCAGCTCTCAAAGGTTTCAGGCACAGATCTACCCCTGTCCTGCAATCAGATCTTCTTTAACTGGAAATATTAAGGATTGGACATGGGACCTTCTGCGTGCACATGTATAAATCTCAGGTTGGCTGAAGCCCTTACTTGCAAGCTGAGAATCAAGGACCAGGCATCTCAGAATACTTCTTCCCCTAACACTTGATGATTTTGGAACACCATCCATTCAAAGTTTTTGTATCCCCAAGGTGAGTGTCCTTTTTTGTGCTCAATTTATTCCTCCCTGTCCCGCCTCTTCTATGAGATTTCCTTGCAGCAGCAGCAATTCTGACACTGGAACAGCTTCACTGCAAAGAAGTGGGTTCTGATACAGAGAAGGTGAGTCCCATTTATCTTCTGAGCAACAAATTCCTGCAGCCTCAAAGCCTCATTCTTCATGAAGGGACTTCCAAGGAATTTCAAGGGAAGCAAAAATAGTTTCAGTAAGTGACATTTCTCAAGGGAGCTCTGCAGATCCTTATCTATTACAGACAGGAGGGAAATTGTGTGCATTATGGATGAGAGATACGCAGCCTTCAGAATACCCATGCACAATGTATTCATGGTGAATTAGCATATGTTCTAATATGTTCTATCCCTCTGTTATGTTTTTAAATCACCCTTCATCCCAAGGAGATCCCAGATCAGCAAATTGTAAGGAATACACACAATTGTGTGTATTGCTTACAATTGTGTGTGTGTGTGTGTACACACATACAACTAAAAATCAAGACAAAGCAGATCATTCTCAGCTCACTTTCTGAAGGAGCAGTGGTAACACAAGGGCGGTCTTTTGAACAGAAGAGGGTTCTACAACCAGGGTGCCGCAGAAAATAAGGTCCTATCCCAGGTCACTGAATTGCAAACCACAGCCATAGGCAGAAGCACGAGTAGGGTCTCCTCCACAGATCATAAGGCTCAGGGTGGAAGATAATGAAAAATGTTTGCTTATATAAAAAAGGGCAAATCAGGGGAGGATTGGCTGGGCAAGTGCAGAGAGTCAATAATGGGTGGTAGTTATCTAAAACCTCAGAATCCAGGTAGGTCCCCTTAAAGAGAATATGTACCCTCTCCACCACTTTTAGATTGATTATAGGAGTTTATAGCTTCCTCCAATAGGCAGTCTTGACTGTCTGCACTCCCCTGGCCAGCCCTTCCTGGCTTGCTCTTTTATGCCAAGACAGGCAAGTGTCAAGAGAACCAATGACTGTCATAGCAATGTTAGTATAATTCTGACTGTCTGTGAGCTCATATGTGGGTGGGGGTGTGTTCAGGAACAGAACAGATCCTGTTACATTCCTTATGACATCATCAGAGATTGAAATTGGGCTCGGAATCAGACTTGGAATAAACCAAGATATTGCCCAAGTTTGTTTGTTTTAAAATCTTTTTTCCAAGCCTGACTGGGCGGGTTCTTTCTTCCAATAGTAATTCTGCACTCCTAGCAGCAAGCTATATTTTAAGGAAGCTGTCTGTCACTGCTGATCATTTCACAGAGGAATTCCCAGGAATGCAGCTCAGAAACCACAGCTAGGACGCTTGCTGCATTTGGGTCACAGATGGTAACAAACGGTGGAATTCAACATAAAGCTAATACAACCATTCCACCAGCGTAACCATTTCTTCTTGCCAGGTGGAACAATCTACCCTCCCCCTGTTAGCTGTTCTGGGGGTTCTGCCTGCCCCAGCTGGCTTTAGGGGACAAAAGGGGGCTGTGAGAAGAAGGTGGAAACCCCATTGCATAAGTGGGAATCATTGAGCTGGCTTCCGCTAGTGCAATTATTTAGTGGAATCCGGCCTTTCAAGCAGCCTGGATTTTTGTAGAAGTGGTGAGGAATGCCCTCTGGCCATTATGCAACATTCCATCCCTATGCTGCTTTGCCCTTGGATAAGAGGCAGTCCCAGCTGCAGACAACACCAGAATGGGCCTTCTCTGCGGTGGTTCTCCATTTGTTGAATGCTCACCTTCACTACACATCTTTAGGCGTCAGGCAAAGACCTTCCTTCATAACCAGGCCTTTAGCCTTTAACTATATTTGGCCTTTTTCATGTATTTCTCTTTCCTCTTGGTTTTAATGTATCTGTGTGGTTTATTGTCTATCTGGTTTGTAAGTCACTTTGGGTTGCCCTGGGCAAAATCAAGCAACTAACAAATTTAACAAATCATAATAATGTACAGATATATGAATGTACATGCGAATGGCCCAGATAACACATGACATCACACACTGTGAGTTCCTGCACAGTCCATATGCCCTGAAGTTTTCTCCTCTTAAAGTTCAAATGGGTTAAATTTCACTTTGAAAATTCTAAAATGCAATCCAATCTATAGTTCCAGGGATTTTACAATGCAATGTCGTGTTCATGAGTTGTCTTTGAAGATCTGAAATACATAGTTAAAAATATTCCCTCTTTATCCATCAATTTTCCATGGAAAGAAAGACAGGCTCGGGCAAAGCAAGTCAAGACTTTCTCAATGACAGATTCCATGTTTTATTAAAGGACAGTTCAACATGCCTCCATTAGCTAATATTACTTTCTGTACTCAACTTTGCAGATTCTTCGACTTGGCTTATCTTTATTAAACATACTTTTCCTTTGTTGTTCTGAGTCTCCTCATAGCTCCATCTCCAGAGTAAAGGAAGGAAGCTTTCACTTTTTTTTTTTTTTTTAGAAGAGGTAAAAGCAGCTCTTAACTTGTACAACTGACTCAAGAAGTATTCATTGTTTTTACCAAAGTTTGTTAAAAAGTTTGACATTTTTTTAAAAAAAACTTGTGAAAATATTTTTACATTTACTTGCATAGCCATTTTTTCTGTCTCTCACTTAGTGTCATGGAGGTCCAAAGAACTCAATTAAACAATCAAAGTTGATTAGCTGTGCATTACAGTGATGCCATCCCATTCACTACTTGATCCTTGTGTGGTTGGGATCCCCCCTCCCAGTCTGACTAATTCTGGAAATAAATCAAAAGAGTAAGAACCCAGGTTGTGCAGGCGGATGACAACACTGTAGCAACTGAAGGAAACTGAGGCACTGAAGAGGTTTGGAAAATGTGAATGTTCTTACAATCAAAGGAGTCTTGAGGAATTCCTCCCCCTTTAAATATCTATTTGTGATCTGAGAACAAGCTGTTTCAGGGAAATCCCCTGCAAATGGACGCAGAAGCAGAAATTGCTGTAGTTCTTGTGTTCATCTATGATCAGGAACGTGACTCAATTGAGCAATTGGGCTCACAACAGTGCTGTATAAAAGCTGGAAAACAGTGCACAATTGATGAGGTTGTTTTTAAAAATTGTTTGGGCACCTCCTTTATATTGTAAGGTTGAGCAGAGGAACATGGGCACTCAGTCCACCAAGCAGGATTGAACACGCACACACTCCCACCTATCAGAGTTAAATCCTGCTTTCTGAATGGTTGAGCTCAATTTGGGAGCTTCCTGCAGGATTTTCACACACCCAGTCAAACCAAGGAGGATTGGACCCACCCCACATCGGCTGATCAGCTGGGGTTAAATCCTGCTTCCTGCAGGGTTGAGCGGTGCCAGCAACAATAATTAAGACAGAACGCCAACAGAAATTCTTTTGTAGGAGACTGATTCACCCCCCCCCCAATTCATCCATAATTCATGCACGCTGTTCTAGAGCAGCAGACATATGATCAGTAATTTTGTGATGGTGAGGGGTAAAACAATTTTTCTTTCAGTAATCATGTTCCCACCAAATCAAGTAGATTTCCCTAACTGTGACACCACGATTAAGATGCATCTTAAATGCAGCACAAATGCTTTCCATATTGCATTGTACCAGCTAGTTATATGTCAATAATGTGTGTGTGTGTGTGTGTGTGTGTGTGTGTTAACATCCATTTGCAATATTGCGTGTAGAGTTGCCACTGATTTACAGATTGCCTAAAATAAATTTTAATGCAAATGTAGAACTGTGGGATATTTTGCATGTTTTACTGAAAATATTAAGGGGGAGTTCCAGTGCAGGTTATGTAATTTTGTGATTCATTAATTCAGCTTTTCCGGTGGAGGAATATGCTCAAAGCTTCATTATACATCAAAGGAACACACTGATAAAAGAAATTTATAATATGCAATGTGCTAGATATAGAATAACAGCAATGCTAGTACATTTTGGAATGGGTGGACTACCTCTCTAAAGCTATGGGTTGAAAATTTACAGAATTTTAATTTCTGGGTATGGAATTGAAAAAAAGATGAAATTAACTTATAAACTCACTAATATATTTTGTCCCACATTTTGTAAAGTGGCAAATTAAATAGCTGAGCGTACTGAGCATACTTTTATGTGTAATCTCAATCCTACATGGATCATAGAATGTTATTCAAGAGCTGTTATGTAATGACTAAAGATGTTTACACTGTGAAGTAAAAGTGGATTAATGGACATTTCTTCACCCAAGAGAGCCCTAGAAACTAGTTCTTTGAGAGTGGTTAGGAATTTATAATGGACAATTCTCATCAACCTCATCAAGTTAAAACAATAATTTCAAGGATTGCTTTGGAAGATGCCATGCTCGTATATAAAATTTGGGAAGTTTAATTTCATTATTGAGGGGTTCCTTTTCTTACATATTTCCTCCACTTATGTGCAAAGGGGGGGAGGAATTATAGCCAATTTTTGATCTGGCTGGGTAGGCGGGTGTCCTCTTCCTCCCTCACCTCTCCATGTGTATCCCTCCCAAAGTTGAGTGCTCCATGGAAGAGGAGGACCATCCCAGATATAAGGAAGGTGCCATTATTGTCAGTCGGGGCAAAAAAAGATTTTTCGATTTAGCATTATCAGATTCATTCCTGAACAGCGAATCTAATCAGAGTGACACAGAATGCATCCAAAACAGATCAGGCTGCTCCTAAATGCTACAGATACAAAGGGAACCTTGTGATTGCTGCATTTCTCTGGAATACACACATTTTTTCTTTGAATCTCCTGCTAATGTACACATTTTTAACATGTTTATTGGTAGACAGCTGTATCACAAAATTCAGAGTCAAGTTTTGAAGAATAGCTGCATTTCAGTTTGCACCTCCTGAAATTCCCTCTTCCACACCACTAATAAAGGTACAACAACTCTTTCCTCTTTTCCACCCAAATGCAGCGCCACAATTTTCCCTGATTACTGATTTAGCACCATTTTCCTCTTGACTTGCTACTCCCTTTTCCTTTTTGGAATAATCTCATCCATAGCTTCACCCAGTTAGTAATGATGTAATGAACAGGATTCCTTGCAGCCAGCCTGATTTGGCTATGTGATTATTTCACTTAAGAAAGGCAATGTAGAGTTACAAATGGAGAGAATTTAAATAAATGAGTACTACCCTTAAAATGGTCCAAAAGCTGCAATTATTGCAGAATACAGCTGCATATAGACTGTTGATATTGCATGTTGACTGGGGCAGTGAGTCAACGCCCTCTCATCAGATGTCAAGGAAATAAGTAACTATCCTACTTTTAAAAGACATCTGAAGGCAGCCCTGTTTAGGAAATGTTTTTAATGTTTAATGCAGTACAGTGGTACCTCGGGTTACAAACACCCTGGGTTACAAGCACCTCAGGTTACAGACTCCGCTAACTCGGAAGTAGTACCTCGGGTTAAGAACTTTGCCTCAGGATGAGAACAGAAATTGTGCAGCTGCGCAGTGCAGCAGCAGCGGGAGGCCCCATTGGCTAAAGTTAAGAACAGTTTCAGGTTAAGAATGGACCTCCAGAACAAATTAAGTTCGTAACCAGATGTACCACTGTATTTGTTTTTAATATTTGTTTGGGAGCCACCCAGAGTGGCTGGGGAAACCCAGCCAGATGGACGGGGTATAAATAATAAATTATTATTACATTATTATATATATAACTCAAAAATGATTTTAAAATCTACATTGGCTACCTATTTGCTTCTGGGCTAAATATAAGCTGCTAATTTCTGAACTTGTTGGCATCTGTCTGTCTCGAGATACAATGGAGTACACCTCTGGGGGGTGAAGTTAAACCACTGGAGAATCACAGCGCCTGCTGTGGCTGCTTCCTGTGTTGTTTTTCCTGCTTTAGCAGTTCCAAAGTGACTTCCCAGGGGTGTAAGCCTGAGCAGTGTGTCTGGAGGTCCTGGGCTGCCCAGATGACAAGGACTTACTGATGTGGTCCAAAGGAAAGTGTAGCAAAACATTTGGCACCAGCTTGACTGCAGAGCTTGCTGGAAAGTGGCGTACAAGACACCATTCAACTGGACTCCACTCCAGATTTGTGTAGAGCTTACTCCTTAGCCCTTTCTTCTCCTAAAGACTGCCTTCAAAGCAGCAGGTAAATTACTTGGAACCCAGCTATTGTGGGTGGTGGGCGGTGGACACACTCCTCCCTTTGTCAGCCTGTCCAGGTTGTCAGGTCTAGAGAGCTAGTGTCTGGATCTCAAATTTCAGCAGCACCCTGTGTGATGCTAAAATTTGGCACCTCTGCCTCTCACATTCCATTCTAAATCCTATTTATGATGTTCCCTTCTGGCTCCCCCAAGGCTCCGCACCTAGTGCCACCAAAGCAATCCTGCTCCCCTAAATCCACCTCTATTTGGCAATTGTAGAAAATGTTCACCCAAAGGCAAGGTATTGTCTCTGCCTGGAATAAACAACAGTCTATGATTATAGACAATAATCTAGACAATAATCTAGACAAATATCAAATGGCTCCTTCCTGCCCTCACCCCCCCTCCCTGGGGCGGGGTCACTTGCAGCAGAATCCTACATATGTCTATCCAAAAGAAAACTCCATCTAGTAGCATACTCTGCTGAAAATCAAGAAACGAAAGCGTGTATTGGAATATGCCTCTGCCAACATCATACGAAGCCCTGAAGTTTTCATCCTCACGTAGCCGCATGTTTTATCATCCTTCTTTGCATTTACACATTGTAGGCACCAAATGAAACTAATAAAATGTGCCTTTGATCCTTCAAAGGAGTAATTAAGCTGAAACACAGAGAAAAAATATTGCATTATGAGGAAATGAATGTAGGCTTTTCAAGAAGTCGGGAACATCATTACATTGAAAGGTGCCAAGATGTTAATTTCTGTACTCAGTGTGGAGTTCTGAGACCTGCCAGTCTCTTTGTTTTTTATCAAATTTTACTTCATTGCAGATTAGCAGAAAAAGATTTTAGATCAGATTACCGCATTTGAAGTAATTTGCTTAATTACCAAGCTGAGGTTTGAATAATGGTGATTGAATTAAAACTGCTTGGGTGGGATGGGGGCAGAAAAGAGCTTGTGGATGTCATTTTAAAATAATAATAATTGTGTAGCAGAAAAATCTATTATTGGCTGGCAGCTAGTCAAAATATATAAGCCACTCATAATTATGACTGTGAGTATATGTGTGTATGTAAAATGAGCAACCTTTAAGGGAGGGGGCAAAAATCTGTTCTGCTGCTTTGGTGACCCCAATCTCTGGGGCAGGTTTTGTCTCCTCTGTGCCCCCAATCACAGCCCACAAAGTTTAGCCAAAGCCAAGGATTTATCAAGTGAGCAACTTAATCTAACAGCCCAATTTGTGTTTCCTAGTGGGTGTTTGTGCCTGGCAATGCAAGGCAAAACAGCAGAAAGGATTCTGAGGCGATAAATGTTAATTATCTCTCTTTTTGTTGTTGTTATTAGTCTTAGCTATTGTCTCTTCGCTGCCTGTTCTCATGTCTCAACTCTTAACATTTATAGGTTCCCATGTCTCGAATATAACCTCTGTAGATACTGAGGCAAAGTGATGTAGCCCCATGCATGCTTCTGCAGGCATGCAATCAGTGACTCCTGGCAGAGACTCACATACTCCTGCTAGTGTGTCATGATTGTCTGTAGAGTTATGCCCTTGCCAGGCATTCGTTGATTGTGTCTAAGGAGCAACAGCATGTGTCGACCTAGTCTCCTCCACCCCCAGTCTTCCAGCATTGAGTGGGAAGGTCTGAACAGAGACTTGCATTTTGCAAGATGTATTTAGTCACACCCATGGTCAAGAATGCAGGTGGCGCTGTGGTCTAAACCACAGAGCCTAGGGCTTGCCGATCAGAAGGTTGGAAGTTTGAATCCCTGCGACGGGGTGAGCTCCTGTTGTTCGGTCCCAGCTCCTGCCCACCTAGCAGTTCGAAAGCACGTCAAGTGCAAGTAGATAAATAGGTACCGCTCCGGTGGGAAGGTAAATGGTATTTCCATGTGTTGCTCTGGTTCGCCAGAAGCGGTTTAGTCATGCTGGCCACATGGCCCTGCAGCCCATTCACAGGCACAGTTAGCAAATTCCTGAACAGGGCCTTAGAACATCATTGTTATTTATTTTAGGAATTGCTTCTCATAAAGCATCCCAAAACAATTTATAACAGTGTTGCATGCCACCCAAACCTCTGAGCGGTGTGAGATTCTAGGGGTTCCAGGCTTCAGTTTCTTTAGAATGATGGACAGCAAAGACTGTGGTGTCTTTAGGATATATGGCTTACTTACACAGATATACAACCTGAGCCCATGATGGAGGGGCTCACAGCATTAACACTCTAAGAGGGTCTTGCATCTCCCATAAGCAGCTGCCTTGGATTCAAGCAGAAGTCAAACATCTCTCTCTCTCTCTCTCTCTCTCTCTCTCTCTCTCTCTCTCTCTGGTTTCTGTTCTCTGGCGCAGAGCCACTTCCTTTGTTACCTTAACAACCCATGTTTAGACCATTAACAAGAAACTTCCCTGGCTATTCCAGCACTCGAATCCTTGTTGGATCCAGGAATTAGAAGGAACTCAGGCATACAGCTTACCCCCCCCCCCACTCAAAACACTATAATAAAAATTCCATAGATAGATAGAGAGGTGTGATGATATTTTGCTACAGGATGCAGGGCTGAACAACTCTTGAGTGAGTCAGGATTCCAACTAAGCACTGCTCCTCTCACTCCAAAACCCAGATATATCGAGTTTTCTCTCTCCATCTGATGTCATCCTGACATGATCAAAGTTCTACAGCTGCTAGCTTCCCGAGAGTGCAAAGGCATCACCTGGTTTGCAATCGCCTCCCCTGCTGCCATTGTATCTCTGTGATCCACAGGGGGACTTAGGAGTCGCCCATATCATATATTTCTAGGAGGCATAACTCAACTATAGGATTTGTGTACTCAATGTTGTACAAGCGGTGCTCTCATGTGCTTCGTTCTAATATTCCCTATGGGTTTTCCATTCCTGAACTTTAGATATCTGATTGTTTGCCCTCTATAAAGTTGCTAGTTTGTTTCATTTTAATTTTTTACATATTGCATAGTATAAACAGCAAATTTGATATTACGTGGAGTAACGTCTCTCAGAATATATTCCTTCCCAGCAGCAGGGTTTAAAAATTGCAATATTTACATGAGATATTTGATTTCTTCAGTCTCTGTGTCATGAAAATGACTGGAAGCTACTGATGCCTCTGGTTGTAGAGTCTCTTAGGTCAAGACACAGTTGCCAAAGAAATATGGTAATGAATTATTTATTGATTAGAACAATAACTGCCTAGCCGGTGTTAACAGATCTCGCCCATCGACACCACTGCTATGAAAACAAAATGGGGGTAGCAGTTAATGGAATATAGAATCCCCTTTTAGGCATTCTAAATTCCTCAAACATTGAAGGAGATTATGGGAGAGTGAGGATAGATCCATCTTGGCATACTGCTGTCTGTGTCACCTTCCACATGCTTCTAAGGAAATTTCAGCAGTGTGAACCCTGCTCTCCTCATGTAGGTTCAACCCTTGATTTAGAACCCTGGAAAAACAGGGGGACCAAACCCAGAAGAAGCCTAGTTCTGTGAGGGGCTTGGAAGACCTGAATTGTCGCTGGCATCTGTCTGTCCTGAGAAACAATGGAGTGTGCCTCTGGGGGTCAAGTCAAACCACTGTGTTAGCAGCATCTCTCTGGGGTCAGGCAGGGGTGCCAACTTGGATACAACATGGGGGGGGCAGGTAAGCCCTGCCCCACATAATTGATCACAAGACGGTGCACACACACCATTTGAATGGCAATGCCCATCAACTTTTGGAAGGTCCTTGGGGAGCCAAAGGGACCACAGCCCCTAGGAGTTGGCAATTCTGGGCATTATGTTCAAAGGTGCTGGTCTGCCCAGATGACAAGACCCCCCCCCCCTGACCTCACTGATGTGGTCCGAAGGAAAGCAGAGCAAGCAATACATTCTGCAGCAGCTTGACTGCAGGAGTTACCAGATAGAGGTGCCATCCAATCGTCTTAGGGACTCCACTCTGGATATGTGTGGGATTTACTCCCTAGCTTTTTCTTCTCCCAAAGTAAAGCTTCACACACCTGAATAGGCTAACAGTACCTCTAAAGTTGATCTCTGCATGTGGTAGGTGAAAGACAACTATACAGCAATAATGCAGTGGCTAACCGTGCACATGTCTCAGATATAAGTCTCATTGTCATCAATGGGACTTCTCCCCAGCTAAGTGTGTATAGGATTGCTGTCTAACACATGGAGCTGTGACCCATTAATAATCTCACTGATGTGATGAACACCCTAGGCCACGGATGGGGAACATGTTGGACTGACACTCCCAGAATCCTTGACCATTGACCATTCTAGCAGTCCAAGAACCCATGGAGGGTCACAGGTTCCCCATCCCTGCTGTTGTCCATTTCAGGCAAGCCATTATTATTCATTCCCCATATGCAATGCAGGGTTAATAATACAAACCTAATTTACAGGACTATATAAGGATAGTGAAAATATAAGGCATGCGAAGCAAACGTTAAGGTGTTGTATTATTATTATTATTACTATTACTAATGATGATGATGGTGATGATACAAATGGGTTGTGAGATATTTCTGCAAGATTAAAAGGATCTCTCTCACAAGTACTTGGAAAGATTTTCACCATGTTAGTGAACAAATAATGATCAGTGATGGCTTTGAAGTTCAATAGCATCTGGCTCATCACATGAATTTGCCTCACCTTCAGTATGTGGATGTATTCAAAGGTGAGCTCTGTTGGCCCGTAAAATGGTTTTCTGCTCACAATTTAAACTGAGGATATGTTTTTTCCGGTGTGTGCCCGTTTTGTGCCTGTGTGTTCTGCATTAGGCAGTCTAGACACTCAACAAGGCAGCTGCTTGTGCTGGTGGTTGGTCGGCCCATTGCATTGCAGAAATTGATTTGAACTCCTTAAAATGGGCTTGTAATTTACAGAGCACTATTGTGGCTCTTCACATATGCCCCAAGGGCAGGCCATACATCATGTAAATATGACCTTTGAAAAAGCAAACCAAGCTCACATGTGCTGGCTGGGTTTTCTAGAGGTACTTCCAAAGTTCTCCTCATCCAAAATTAGCCCAGGATTTTGGGAGGTCTAAACTAACTGGTTGTATCTCAGAAGTGGTATCAATGTCTTAGGAATTCATAATTGCTCCTTTCCCACCCACCCCAAGAAACATTGAAAACAGATGGGGTTATTTTTTTGAGTAAATACATAGGGTGGAATTCAACACTGCACTATTATGCATGTTCTGAATGTTCAAGCTTTCCAGAGAGAACAATCCTCCTCTATTTCCCCTGAATACTATTTTGGGTGGGTTGTGTGTGTGTGTGTGTGTGTGTGTGTGTTCCTGACCCCCTCCAAGCCAATCACAGGGGATGTGGGAGATTCATGAGGGGGAAGGCCCATTGCACAATCAAAATTCCTTGTGCAAGGCTTCCACTGATGAGGCTCTCTAGGTGAATTCCACCCATATGATTCTACTGTTCAGCATTTTGCTTTCAGTATACAAAACACGGAATCACTGAGTTGTAGAGTTGGAAGGAAGCCCTTGCAATGATATGTGTACATGGCTTCAAACATCAGTGGTGGGAGCATGGTGGATGAGGAGTAAAAGCATCATATTCTCAATTTATCTAGGACAAAGCCTCATTGAACTCCGTGAGACTTACTTTTGAGTGCAGGATTGCACTGTGTAAATTCCTCCTCCTCTGCTCATAACGTGATTTAAGACAAATACAGACCCATTGCCCTTTCACAAACTTGTTCAACCTTCCCCACTGCCATTTCTGTATTAAGGCACCCAGAGCATTAAATTACTTAAGAGGGTTAATGACTAAAAAGTCTTTTTAGCTGCCAAATTATCAGATCATTTTCTGTGAAAATGAATGAGAATCATTTGAGGGGTTTCCACAGCAACATTTATTCCTACGAAAAGAGAACTTGAAGCCATTTCTAGAACAAATGATGACAAACTTACTGCGCAATTTCCAAAGCAGAGAAAGCGGCAAGGGGTATAGTATAGTCCAGGATGGCTCTGCAGTGATTTGGTCTGCAGATGCAGGGCCACCACTGCAGTGTTGCCCAGCTCCACTTCTTGGCCCTCATTCTCTGAACCTGGTTGTTGACAGCTTGGGGGCTGGGATGCAGATGGAGGAATGTGTCCCCTTCTAAATGGAGGTGTAGCATTGAGGTTCTATAAGAAGATCTCTGCCAAAGGCACATCTAGCCCAACATTCTGTTTTACAGTGGCCAACCAGATGCCTATGGGAAGCCTGCAAGTACACAATAGCCCTCTCCCACCTGTGATACTCAGTAATTGATAATTGCTTGGATGGCCATCTGTCAGGTATGAGTTGGCTGAGATTCTTGCACTGCAGGCATTTGATCTAGATGACCCTTGGGGTCCCTTCCAACTCTACAATTCCACTGTCTCTGAAAGTGGAGGTAAAGGATTCACACTAAGGAGGTCCTGTGGAACATCTTTGGGGACCCCAAAGAAGATATTTGTTCATATGGTAATAGTGACGAAGATGAGGTTGTCTCTGGGGACAGGACCAATTGTATCAACTGGCAAGGGCAGCAACACTGACACTAATATATAAAATGAATGGCTTCTTTAAGAGCTGGTGAAGCTCCATCGCTAAAATACGACTTATGAGCTGAGGAACACCCAAGTTCAAAACTCACAGTAGACATGAGCTCAGAAGCAACTCTATTGTAGGAGTAACCAACCTTTTGAGGCCTGTGGGTACATTTGTAAACAAGAGAAGCTACCATGGAAACCACAACCAAGCACACACTGTAACCTATCTTGTTTCCTACAAGAGAATGCTAGTTTTAAGCCCAGTTTCAGTGGAAGATGGATAGAGGGTGGACCCTGTGCACATCAGGGAAGCGCTCTGGAAGCACATATACACTGGCAGGTGCCAAGTTGGCAACCTCTGCCCAGGAGCAGCCTTGCTAATATGCTGCCCTGTGCAAGGCCATTTGACGGCCTTCCCCCAGCCTTCATGGCACTGGCTTAAGCCAGGCTTTAGGAAGTGTGGGATGTAACATAAGCAGTCAAGTACAACACTTTCTGTTTACCCAGAGTGGGCACACAGGGGGTGTTACTCCAGCCAGGAGGACTTCCTGTCACACCTGGTCTGGAGCTTCCTCCCCCTGCATGTGACCAGGTAGGTGACCATGACCCTGGGTGACATCATAAAAGGGGCTTGTCACGCAGCCATCTCCCCCTTTTGACTCTTCTTCTTCTTGATGCCATGATCTCTTGATACGGATGTATTTTGCTGTCTGCTGGCTCTCAGCCACCAGGACATGGGCTCATTCCCATATGGGATGAATTCAAACCCTTTTCTGTAACTCTAAGCTAAAGCTTGCCTTTGGGGAGTTGTGAACTGAAGGTGAGTAAACTTCTTATTACTTTTAAAAGAAGACTGTTGTGTCTTTATTCTTCTTAGGAGGGATAAAAGGGGACTTACCAAGAACCAAACCCAATCTGAACAAAGCCAGATTGGATCACTTAAGTAAAGAGATTCAAATGAATCTACTAATTAGCTTCCTGCTATATATTGGGGAATGCACTCTGCTGCTGACTCACAAGCGTGAGTTAGGAAGGATACTATTAAATCAATATATCCTCCCCTACTATCCTTAACATTCCCACAGGAAGGAGGTGCAAAACTCTGGCAAGGTCCTAGAACCCTCACACCTCCTTCCCAAAGCCTGGTAAGCACTTGGCCAGTTTTGAGAAAGAGGCAGGTGGACTTTAGGACCCTGTCAGAGCTCTCACACCTCCTTCCCGAACCTCGGCAAGCACTTACAGTGGTACCTTGGTTTACGAACTTAATCCGTTCTGGAAGTCAGTTCTTAAACCAAAGCATTCTTAAACCAAGGTGTGCTTTCCCATAGCTGCAGGGAACTCAATTTACAAATGGAACACACTCAACAGGAAGCGAAACATGTTCTTATTCCAAGGCAAAGTTCACAAACCAAAACACCTACTTCCGGGTTTGCAGGGTTCTTAATCCAGGTTGTTCATAAACTAAGCTGTTCTTAAACCAAGGTACCACTGTACTGGGCTTTGAGAAGGAACCCTCCTCAGCCGCACACACAGTGTGACTGCACCTCATGCCCTAAATCTGCCTCTGCTCTGCACTCAGTTTCCATCTGGGATACAGTGACAAAAATAAAACTGACTAACCCTGCAGAGCTACTGGTGCATGAAGTTTCAAATGCTGGTATATAAATGCCAACACAACAACTTTGTTATTTCATGCCAGTGACTTCTGCCACCCCTGCTTATTCCACAGCAGCAGCCTTTTCCTCCTTGGTCAAATATAATGTTCAGGGCTGAACTCTGAAAAGAATGCTGGACTCTCTTGTGAATGAATGTTTTCCCCAGCTGCACAATCCTCTCGAAAATACAAGAGCAGAGTGCTGGGCTAAGTACACATTGCTTCCCTTTCTAATGCTCCCTTGGGGGCTTAAAACAAAATTGTATAAACACCATCCCAGAGTAGGAAGCGAGTGCTCTCTGCAGCCATTCTTTTTGATATACAGGAAACCAGTAGGAGAGCACAATATAAAAATTGACCTTTACGCTTCCTAATGATATGTAGGAAATCAAATGTGTCCTTTTTTAAAGGAAACCTTCTACCTCAAATGATAAGTTATGGGAGATAACAGAAAGTTGACAGGCATGAATTGAATTGCTAATTCAGGATATCATTGCATTCACGTTTTCAAAACAGGAGAAACAACCATTTATTATGATGCCATTATTCTCCCCAGAGTAAGATTTGAAACTAGTATTTAAAGCTTCCTGCTTAACACCTGATTTTTTTATTTTTAAAAAATGCTCATTTTTGTATAAACCAGTTCCTCTCTATTGTAAGTCTGTATTCAAAATAATTGCTTGCAAAGAAATTATTACAAAGCGTGTTCTCCTTAACCAGAGAGCACGGGTTGCGGTTGGGGAAACATGCCACCTTGCCATGACTAGGCAGATTTGAAAAAGAAAAAATCCAAGCCTGCTAAAGGGTTAATATTGGGTTGCTGGGGAGTTCTATATGTTGCTAAATTCAGAGGAGGGGTAGAGTCTATAAATATAGGGAGCCAGGGGTTGGACTTCCTCTTGGCCATTTTGCTTCGGATCACATGGAGCGCTTGGACAATCTTCTCATTGTCTGGTTACATTTATTTATTTCCCCTTTCTTTTTAATCCTCACTAGTCCCTTAAATAATTTAATTTCCCCCTTTTCCTGTTCAAGTTCCCACCCCACCCCTTACCCTGCCCAGTGGGAAGATTCTCCCTGTAGTGTGCAGCGCTGTTGGCCAAATTTTAAGCTAGCCTTGGGGGGAGCACTAATTTGTGTTCTTTTAATATTGCTATGACATTCTCGCTATAGGAATGTATCTGCTTGCAGGCCCAGTTGCTGCTAATGTTTATCTGAGGCAGACAGAGGGCCCCAGAGGCTCCCTGTGCCTCCAAGGACTATGAGCACTCTGTATATGCTCTTGAACTATGCTGTTTCTGAACAAGTTTATTTTCTTTAAGTTTGTTTTGCCCTGATAGTGGCGACTGCCATTTTAGAGATGAGCCATTGTGGCTTAGTGGCTAAAGTGTAGGACTAGGACCTGGGAGACAGGGTTCATATCCCCCTCTTAGCCATTGTTATAACAAAACAAAATAAACTGCTCCTTTGGGGCTATTCTGTTGCTGGGTAGTTTGGCCCATTTGTGATAAAAGAACTTTGGGTTTCTTGAAGGTGTGCTTCCCTCTAAAAGGGCAAGCAGGGGTACCTGGACAAGCTGTGGGCTAGCTCAACTCTGCTATTTCACTGAAAACATTTATGCCTGGCCTAGCAGGCGATCATAGGGCTTTGCCCTAGAATTCGATGGCCTGGAAGCGTTTCCGGCCTGAATAGTGTTCCCATGTGGTCCATGAAGCATTGGTTTCACTGGGTCAGCGCATAGTGCCGGTAATGCTTAGGTTGCAGGATTGGTCCCTGTATGGGACAGCTGCATGCTCCCCCATTGCTCTACCTGGACACTTAGGTCCTTTTGGTGGTTACCTCACTGCGAGGGATGTAACGGGCACCAAATTGCAATATGCAAGTGGGAGAAAGCACCTTTGCATGCCTGCAGTGCAGTTTGCTCTGTGCGTTGCAGAGCATGGCGCTGCACGGGCTGCAATTGCATTGCATTGCGTGAGAGATTTGCAGTTGCATTGCACAGAGGGTGTGTGCATTGCATGGAGGGTGTGTGTGCATTGCACGGAATGTGTAGTTGCATTGCACGGAGTGTGTTGTTGCATTGCACAAAGTGTGTTGTATTGCACGAAGTGTGTTGTTGCATTGTACGTAGTGGCTTGTTGCATTGCACAGTGGCTTGTTGCATTGTACGGAAGGTGTGGTTGCATTGCACGGAGTGTGTGTGTGTGTGCATTTGCACGGAGTGTGTAGTTGCATTGCACGGAGGGTGTGTGCATTGCATGGAGGGTGTAGTTGCATTGCACGGAGTGTGTTTTTGCATTGCACAGAGTGTGTGTGCATTGCACAGAGTATGTAATTGCATTGAACGGAGGGTGTGTGCAGTGCACGGAGTGTGTAGTTGCATTGCATGGAGTTTAGTTGCATTGCATGGAGGGTGTGTGCATTCCAGGGAGTGTGTTTTGCATTGCACAGATTGTGTAGTTGCATTGCACAGAGCGTGTTTTTTGCATTGCACGGAGTGTGTAGTTGCATTCCACGGAGTGTGTAGTTGCATTGCAGGGAGAGTCTGTGCACTGCACGGAGTGTGTTTTTTGCATGGCACGGAGTGTGTAGTTGCATTGCAGGGAGAGTGTGTGCACTGCACGGAGTGTGTTTTTTGCATTGCACAGAGTGTGTGTCTGGAAAGGAAGCTGGCTCGGCGGCAGCTTGGTCGGGACTTCTTTAGGGGTTCTGGCCAGCGTCGGCCCTGTAAGTTTACTTATCATGATGGCAGCACAAGATGCCCCCTGCCCAAGCGGGGGCTGGAAGCTGGCAAGCAATAGCTCAATACCTTTTGCCCATATTCCCATTTTATTTAGGGATCCAGTTGGATATCGTTGCTAAAACATACCACTTGCCTATGGAGAAGCTGTCTGCCTTGAAGGAAGTTATTTTGTAATACTTCCTCTGTAGCAAGTGATGCTTCATCAGATCCGATCTTGCTGGGTCACTTAATTAATCTTCCCACTAGGCCAGGCTGCCTGCGGCCTGAGGTCCCCTTACCTTTGTGTACGCCTACCAAGTGTGGTGAAGGCAGATATTAGGTGATGGTAGCAATTCCTGAATGTATGCAATAGTAGTTCGCCATGGCAGGATACCTTGAACCCGCACAGGGATTTTCAGGTTCATGCTGGTGCTGCTGGATCTTTGCCCTTTGGTTTTTATTTCAAGGGCTGCTGGTGTGCAAAGCTATGGCCTCAAGCCTGGTGTGGTGAGGCAATCATGTGACATAACTTTTCTTGAGTTTTCCCCATTGTAGCAGTTCACATGTGGCCCGAAGAGTTCAGTGACCATTGGATCTGCTTTTGGTCTGATAACCAGGTAGTGGTGAGCGTCTTGGCAAAACAGTCCTCACGCTCTAGCACAGTCTCCGCCCCCTCCACTCAGCTTTCGAGCTGCGCCACTTAAGGTTTAATATTGTGCTTTCTACTCTCCAATTTACGGGATCCTCTAATATTGTCGCTGACACTCTATCCGATTTTCAGATGAAGCGCTTCAGATCCTGGGCTCCAGACTCAGCTATTGCCAGCCTTTTCCAGACCACCTGTGGCATTTTGACAACAACATTTTGACCTGGACCTGTTTTAATTCTCTTCCTACCTTTTAACCTAATGTACCGAGCCTATTTTGGGCCATTATATACTTTATACACACCCGCATTTTAGATTCTCAGCGCTGGCAACTAAATCTTTACATTATTGTCTTAGGGTATTTGAATGTCATAACGCCAGTAATATCGCTTTGAATTTTGATTGGTTGCTTGTCTCTAGCATTTTTTGTTTTATCCTTGCTATGGCTGTATGCTAATGCAATAAAGGTTGATTGATTGATTGATTGACAACAATTAGTGATTACAGAGAGCAGCAGCTTCCATTTCCCCTTCTGCTTTTACCTCTTATGGGAAGGCCTGGATGGATTTCTTAGCCTTAAGCTGGCAGTTCTCGGTCATTCAGATGAATTAGCCCCCATCCTCTGAGCATATCCAGCAGTATTTGGTCCACCTGCTGCAGATTGGGCATGCGGTTATAACTATCAGAATTCAGTCCGCTGCAATGTCTGTTACACTGAAGCTTTATTTTTCAGAGACCCTTGTATAAAGTTTGTAGGGCGCAGGGCCTTGGAAGGTTGGAATAGGCTCCAACCTCATAGGACAGTGGGCAGGAAGTCAGTCAATTTTTACCTATGCAGTATCTGCAACAAGTTAAAACTTGTCTGCTGGTTAAAGATCAAGGCGAGACTCCTTTCAGTAGTCCATTGCATTTTCGCACTGAGGGTTGGGAAAATGGTTGTTGGAGCCAGCATGGGGCTGAGAGTCTGGAGGCTTATTGCTTCAGGACTTTTCCTTATCCTTTGGAGCTTGTCATTAGAGTGGGGAACTCTAAAACAGACTTAGTGGGCAGGAGTGCCACAATCAGGCTTCCCGCCACAGGTGAGGAGGGCCCTTGCCCAGTTACGGATAACAGAATATTTGGCTTTTATTCCTTGGGGGCTGGCCCGCTCCTAGTGCATGAAAATGGGTTCCCATTAGCCAGGCATCAATGTGCTTACATCGTGCACCAGTTATTACGGCCTGCGGCTTGCTTACCGCTGAACGCCTCATTCCTTACGATTAGGTGCTGCTGCAAAGGCTGCACACTGGGGGCCTGTCAGTAGACAGGATTGTGAATACGGTCATTGGAAGTCTGACGCTGACAAGGGTTATATCAGGAAGTGTCACAATGATGTCTGTGCTGATGCTTGTCTGTTATTTCCTTTTTTCATAGGAGCAGCTGTGCACATTTGGGCCACAGCATTGTACACTGGGCTGGCAAGCGCGCTGACGAGTCTGGACTGGGGTGCCATCTCAGTCTTCCTGCCCATGTGAACCTATACTGGATGTCTAGATAGGGAATGCTTTGGGAGGAGATCCTTCCTTTGGTGCGGTCGAGGTGACCTGTGCAGGTCCTCCCGCAGTGCTGGTGGTACAGCTGGGCGAGAATGTTTGCTGTCTTCCTCCAGCATAAGTTTGCATTCCTGCATGCAAGAGGGCTTGGATTGAGTTGATGGCAGCTCTCCCTGGACTCAAAATAATTCAAGGCATTGGTTCAAGGTGGTCTGGGGGGGGGGGGGGTTGGAGCACCTGCCCCCTCCAATGTGCAAAGATATTCCATTAAGGGAATCCATGGATTTGCCATGCTTTGGTCGACCCCTTTCAAGGGGTAGGGCCACGCAAGAGTCCCCTGGAGCATTTGGGGGTGAGCTTGAGTCTGATCCTGGTTCATTGCTCTCCCACGCTATTTATTTGTATTGACGATATGGTGGGGCCCAGTCGTCAGTGCTGCCCTGCTGAGGTCAGGTGCAGCTAGTCGGGAACCAATGCCTAGACAAACTACCACCGAGCAGGCCAGAAAGCATGTTAATAAGGCGGTGGACAATAGAATAAAATAAATAAAGTAAAGAAGGGTGCCGTCATTCGTCTCCCTGCTACGGGGGAGGCAGGCCCTTGCCCTGTTAAGGATGTTAGTAAGTACTTGGCAGTGCGCCCCTCAGGTGATGGGCCTCTGTTAAAGCATGAAAATGGGTTGCCCCTAACAAGACGCCAGTTTGCACAGGTGATGCGAAAGGCGATTCTGGCTTGTGACGGCATGGCCTATGGTTTTGCCCCTCATTCCTTTAGGATTGGGGCGGCAACGACAGCTGCTCATTGGGGCTTGTCGGCTGCTGGAATAAAGGATTTGGGCCACTGGAAGTCGGATGCGTTTCGAGGCTATGTCCGCTAATAATCGGATTCTCACATTGTTTTGCTTTGTTTACCTCAGGTCTAGCGGCTGTCCGCATCTGGTTGGTGGGGCACAGCATCATCTATTGGGCGGGCGTCGCAGCACGGCAGTCCGGACTGGGTCCAGGCCTCGGCTTCCCTCCGCATGTGCAGCTGTCGTGGCTGGCCAGACGAGGAATGCGCTGGTCAGAGTTCTTGCCGCGAATCCGGAGGCAGTTGCTCTTGGAAGGGCCGCCCACGGCTATAGTGGTGCAGCTGGGTGAGAACGACCTGGTATCCATGGACTGTCTTTCACTTCGTGCTGCAATTTTGAGTGACTTGGAGGTGCTGAGGGCATGGGTACCATCAGCAAAAAAATATTTTGGTCTAAGCTGCTGCGCCGCCGCATTTGGATGGGCAGTCGTTGCCCGGCAGCCACGGAAAGGGCCAGAAAACGCATCAATTCTGCGGTGGCAAGGAAGATGTCTGAGCTGGGTGGAGATGTGATTTCTCATCCAATGATTCATTTTCAGGCTGCATCCCTTTTAGAGCCGATGGTGTGCATCTTTCTGCCTCAGGGAATGAGGTTTGGCTGGGTGCAGTGGTAGCCAAGCTCAGGGCTTGGTTGGGGTTGTGAGTGGTTTGGCGGTGAGCTGTGGGCTCCATGGCGGTTAGGCATTGGTTAAGGTGGTTCTTGGAGGGGTAAGTGCCTACTCCTCCAAATGATGCGAAGGGAATTCCGTTAAAGGAATCCAGGGGCTTGCCATTCTTTTCGTCCTTGTCCCTGGCATCGGACTTGGGCCGTGCAAGCCCCAAAGGAACATGAGGGTGAGTAGTGAGGGACTGATGCCCAGCTTCATTTGCTCACCCAATACTTGTTTCCCACTAAGGCTTCCGCTGGTGTCCGGAATGCCTCTGGCTTCCGCTGGTGTCCGGAATGCCAGCTCTGTCCCTGAGGGCATGGACAGATAGTCATAACCAATGCCTAAGCAACCACTCACATATTTTGTATTTAAATAAAGTTGTGGCCAAAATTATGCCAAAAACCCAAACAAAAATTGATGTGTGAAGTGTGAATTATTGGGGGGTGGCAACTGTGGGACTCAACACGCAAAGCGTGTTCTCCTTAACCAGAGAGCACGGGTTGCGGTTGGGGAAACATGCCACCTTGCCATGACTAGGCAGATTTGAAAAAGAAAAAATCCAAGCCTGCTAAAGGGTTAATATTGGGTTGCTGGGGAGTTCTATATGTTGCTAAATTCAGAGGAGGGGTAGAGTCTATAAATATAGGGAGCCAGGGGTTGGACTTCCTCTTGGCCATTTTGCTTCGGATCACCCGCCCTCCCTCCCTTTAATAGGAGGTTTTCCTGATCGCTTGACCTTGCTATTGCCTGTCATGGTGTCGTCTGCCTTGGTGCGGGGGCACAGTAGGAATTTTGCCATTGGCTGATTGGCTGGTGCCATTGGTTTTCGCCTACTGCGTAGCAAATCGTCACAACTTGTAAGGTTGGCGGTTAGGCATTGGTTAAGGTGGTTCTTGGAGGGGTAAGTGCCTACTCCTCCAAATGATGCGAAGGGAATTCCGTTAAAGGAATCCAGGGGCTTGCCATTCTTTTCGTCCTTGTCCCTGGCATCGGACTTGGGCCGTGCAAGCCCCAAAGGAACATGAGGGTGAGTAGTGAGGGACTGATGCCCAGCTTCATTTGCTCACCCAATACTTGTTTCCCACTAAGGCTTCCGCTGGTGTCTGGAATGCCTCTGGCTTCCGCTGGTGTCCGGAATGCCAGCTCTGTCCCTGAGGGCATGGACAGATAGTCATAACCAATGCCTAAGCAACCACTCACATATTTTGTATTTAAATAAAGTTGTGGCCAAAATTATGCCAAAAACCCAAACAAAAATTGATGTGTGAAGTGTGAATTATTGGGGGGTGGCAACTGTGGGACTCAACACGCAAGCTGTTTTAGTGCTCAGAAAATGTGTTGAAATTGTTGACAAGCATATTCTATTTCTTTTTGCAACTTATTTAAGAATGATCATTGGCCAGTAGGCATAGTCTAATTGTCAAAGTCCTATTTATCTAGAGGAAAGTGCAATACAGGAGATACTTAGATTTGGTGTGGGAAGTGTGTGCATGGCCATAAAGAAGAGAAAGTACAATAATTTGAGACACTGACATATAAGAATAGTTCTGTTGGATCAGGCCAAAGGCCCATCAGGTTCAGTACCCCAGCCAAATGACGGGGGGGTGTGGTTATTCACCTGAATAGGGCTTATAGAAGATCGAGCTAGGATAGCTCAGCTGGTAGAGCATGAGACTCTTATGTCATGGATTCGAGCCCCATGTTGGGTGAAAGATTCCTGCAGTGCAGGGGTCTGGACTAGATGACCTTTGTGGCCTCTTCCAACTCTACAATTCTATGATTCTACAAAGAATCACATGTGCAAACGTGCTTGGCAAGAGTAAAAACATTCAGAGAAATGTCAAGATTTCCAAATGAGCATTCTCTCCTCCCTTGGATATTTGCTTTTCTAAAAAAAAATCATGGATTTATTCCAGATTCACAGCTCCTCATTGTTAGAATAACTAAATCAAGAGCAGGAGCATATCTGGTGAAGGGAATGAGGAGTTTGTCACATGTGTGGTAATCCCCAATGCAAATAGCAGCTTCATAGCAGTAACTTCTCTCCAACCAGGCCTTTGGCTGATTAATATTCCACAGCCTTTTGCACTTGTCTATGGGAAGGGGTTTTGCTGGTTTGTTTTTAATTATTTGCTTGTATATTCCTGTATTTTATCCTGAGAACTGTCCTGAGATCTTATGATGAAGGGTGATATAGAAATTGAATAAATAAAATTAAATTAAAAAAAAAATTGGACAGTGGGGTTGGGATTCTAAGCTATGTGTTTAATGTCATGTGTAATATGACCCGCAAGACTAAATGTTGTGAGGAGAGTTTTTAAATTAGAAATTATTTCCTCATCTCAATTGTCTTTAGTTGAATTGTCTGGAGAGGCAGTGAGGCTTTATGTACTATCCCAAAAGTGAAGATGTTTAAAATGGGGTTGGGGTGGTTTGGTTTATTTTCTACTCTTGCATCTATATTGCTGCTCTTACCATCACCATTGCATGAACCCATTGAGTGAATGGGGAATAAAACAAAAGGAAGGGCTTGTCGACACCTCCGTTTGGCCTGCCGCTTTCCTCCAGGAAAACTTGTGGTCTCCCACTGAATTGGGCCGAATGGCAACCGGGTGTTCCACAAATCGGATCCTCCCTTAAAGAGGGCACGTATTGTGGTGAGACCTGGAAACTGGCACCCTGTGTTGTGGGTGGGTACGATTGGTCACCCACAACACCTGATTGGAAGGTCCCTCGTAGCTGGGTGCAATCTGGTCAATGGGACACAGTCAAAATGGTTCGAGGGACCTATTTATACCCATGCACGTGACCCAGAGCTTCCTCTTTCAGTGTGTGCATTCGGAACACCCGCCCACCTCTCCCTACTTTTAGGGCTTTGCGCTTGACCTTGCTATGCTGCCGTGTGTCATCTGTTGTTGGGACAGGGACACGGCAGGAATTTTCCCCACTTGGCTGATTGGCTGTTGCTATTTGGGTTTCACCTGCCATGTAGCAAATCGTCACAACTTGTAAGGTTGCGGATAGGCTCTGGTTCAGGTGATAGGGATGGGAGAACGCTCTCGTCATCCCTATGTGAGGGGTATTCCGTTAAAGGAATCCAGGGACTCGATGGTTTGGTCAACCCCTGAGAGGGGGTTGTGCCCATGCCTGAGTCCAGGGGGACATTTGGGTGGTGGAGTTAGCCTGTTCCTAGCTTTCCACTTATCCAGGTGTTCACCCTTGGCTGACCTATGCTGGAACCCTGGGTCAGCATGGCAGGGAGCTAGTCAAACCGGAGGCTATGCAATCATTCACTTTCTGCAATCAATAAAGTTGTGGCCTAAATTCTGCCAAAAACCAAAACTAAAATTTGAGTCAAGTGTGTATTTATTTAGGGGGGAGGTTTCTGGGTCTGAAAACGCAAATTGCCATTTGTTCGAATTCAGTGGTAAAGAATTTTCCAGGGGAAAGTTTCAGGGCAAATGCAAAACTGCTCAGACCCACGCTTCCTAGGCATGGAACAAGCAGAAGGGTGGACCAGTATGAATTCAGTCGCATCCAAACCAAACAGGCACAAGCCAAGCTGTTCCTCTTGCACCCAGACATTCAGAGCACTCTGTTTATTCAGCAGAGACACTTCAGCTCTGACCCCTGTCATTCTAAACCCAAGAGCAGAAGGGAGACTCAGGCAACAGGCTCCCGACTTGAAGCAACCAATTAAGCTCATCTTTAAAATGAAAGCAAAGCCAAATCAACAAACAAACACGGAAAACAAAAGCCCTTGACAATTTAGTAAACAGCCTCAAGTGACGGAAACATTTAAAGGTCAATGATAATGCAGAGTGGTTAGCTAATCTCTTTCCCACAGCCACAAAAGTGTGCTTTTGTGTGGAAGGGAGGTGGAAGGGATCCAATCCAGGTTACAGGGTGTGTGTGTTTTAAAAAAATCCAATGTATGTTACTCAGACTGTGGCTTTTGCGGCAGATAGATAGCCAGATGGCCATGTTTGCTTTACTTCTTTGAATGATCCAATGCCGTTTGATGCACTTGAGAAAGTCAAAGAGGATTCCCATACACACACACTTGGGACTAGATTAAACATTATGCTAAGCACACTATGAACTCCATCTAAATTGGACTGAAAGCCCCTTTGTTTGGAAAAGAGGGACACTATCATATAGGGTTTCATTTTATTTGTTTTCTGGGAGCTGGGGGAGGCTGATTTTGGATGCACTGATTCAGCACATCCACAACTGCTTTCCCCAACCTAGCCTAAAGATCACACAAGGATCTGCTTAAGTTATCAGGCAGAATCCATATGAAAATACACTGTGCAGACCCTGTGTACATTGCTTATTGCTGCCTACACTTTAGAGGGGGAGAAGGAGAGAAAGCACCAGTACCAAAGTTTAAAAGGAGAGATGGGGTCTCAAAGGTGCATTTTTTTTTAAAAAAAAGAAAAAGCTTGACACATTTCAACTTGTTCTTCCCTGGGAGCAGTTGGATGCACAACTCCTACGGCCTCAACTGTGCTCTGTGATGCCCAAGTGCAACTAAGGAAGAATATATTTGAAATACTTTTGGCTCTTCACTGTTTTGTATCTCTTCTTTTACCCCAGTTCTTACTTAAGCACCGCAACAGAAAAAGGTACCGGTAGGTGAGGACTACACAGTACAATGAATGCAGGGCTGCCACTGAAAATGGCAGCTCTGCATCAATTTCTGCCCTCCGCTCCTTTAAGAGCAAATATAATTCCTCCTCTTACGTTATCTCATGTTATTGCAGTGCACATTTCTCTGTGCCCCACCTGTGGCAGCCAACGGTGTGGAATTGGGGGGGGGGGGGGGCTGACCAAAATGGCATCAGGACATTCAAGATGTACAATGTTACAGGAAATTGCTGCAGCGCTGCTGTTTTTCAGCAATGGGTCTGCATTTATGATGGCCTTATTTGACAACTCACCTGCTGGCCATAGGAGACCAGGAATTCAATGCAGGCGAGTTCTTCCATGTAGATAAATAAGTGGGAGAGGAGAGGTTTGCTTTGGTCCCTACCCTGCCAGCATGCCTATGGAGGAAGGGAAATCTTTCCCCATAACCATCACATAAATACAGCAGGCAGGCAAATGAGGAGCAGGTTGCTTCACTACTCCTGCAACGGTCTGCTTGGCAATAATAATAATTTTATTATTTATACCCCACCAATTTGGCTGTGTTGTTCCAGCCACTCAGGGCTGCTTTCAGATGTCTTCTAAAAGTTGTGTAGTTTTTAATCTCCTTGACATCTGATGGGAGGATGTTCCACATGGAGGGCACCATTGCCAAGAAGGTCCTCTGCCTGGTTTCCTGTAACTTCACTTCTCACAGTGTGGGAATTGCCAGAAGGCCCTCAGAGCTGGACCTCAGTATCTGGGATGAATGGTGGGGGTGGAGACGCTCCTCCTTCCAGTATACTGGGCTGAGGCCATTTAGGGCTTTAAAGGTCAGCACCAACACTTGAAACGTACTGGGAGCCAGTGTAGATCCTTTAGGACTGGGGTCATATGGTCCCAGTGGCTACTCACAGTCACCAGTCTAGCTGCCGCATTCTGGATTAGCTGTCGTTTCTGAGTCAGTTTCAAAGGTAGCCCCACATAGAGCATATTGCAGTAGTCCAAGCGGGAGATAACCAGAACACCATGGTGAGATAGTGTGCAGGCAAGTAGAGTTTCAGCCAGTGCACCAGATGGAGCTGGTAGACAGATTCCTTAGACACAGAATTGACCTGTGGACAGCTGTGAGTCCAAAATGGTGGAAGGCATTTCATTTTTACTACCCTGCCAAGACACTGGTCATCTGCATTTTGGTGCTGTCCCTCTTCTGTGGCCAGTTTAGAAACACCAGTTACAAGTGTCTTCATAGGCTAGTCAAATATTTTGTGGCCTAGCGATGTTGATGGGCTTATTTACAAGGTTGGTTAGTGCTACCCTTGAACACTCAAGCATAAATGTGCCAAATCCAGCTCTCTGTGCTGAATCCTACTAAAACACTCCCTAAAGTTAAGACTAAGGCAGCATTTCCTATTCATCAGTTGACAGCAAGGCACTGACCATACCCACTCTAACATCAGAGCAGCTCAGCCAATGGCACAACTGCCCCTCTGTGACACCAGGAAACCAACACAGAATCCCTTAGTCTTAGTGCATAACAAAATATATTTTCCAATTTAGGACCCAATATTCTCAAGTCCCTTGAATTCTGTGAAAGCCCCTATAGGAAAGCGGCTTCAGGATTTTAGCCAAAGGGTTACATATTCTGAAAGCATATTTCCAAGCCTACCTTTTTAAAAAACATGTTGCGGATTTCAGCAAACCTTGAAGCGCCTTCGCTCAGAAATTAATTACTGTTTGTACACCATTCTGACTTCTTTAGATAAAAGGCCTTGGGAAACTGCAGCCTGCTATGACTGCCATGAGCATTTATATCTGTTCGTTGAAACGGCTCCTTTTAAAATTTCTTTTCTGGTTCATTCAAAATATAGCCGTGAGTCTAATTACTACAACAAATGTAACTATCTGAAATTCAATCAGATGAAAAAATAATGGGAGTTTAATTTTTCTAATGAGAATTTTATGAAACTTCTTACTCTACAAAGAGACAATTGGTAGCAAATTGGATTGCAGAACCTCACAGAACAATATGACTCAGGAAGGATTGCTCTTAATTAATTTAATCTTCGGGATGAGTGAGCTGCTTCAAACCTTGACTCTCTATTTCGTTTCCTTCTTTTTGTTTGTCTAATGAGGAAGAGTTTGTCGAAAGGGTTCCTGTTCCATTTTCTTATTCTAGTTTCCATCTCTCCCAGAGCCAGCCTGAATTCTGAAGGGTAAATTCATACATGATTGTGTAATAATTGTGTGCATGCCATTCGAGTTAATGCCTGTGAAAATATGAGATCCACAGCTGTATGACTGGATCCCATGATACCCCCATTAATTTCTGTAAACAGGATCCACATGGATGAGAGAAATAACATGGGTACTTTCCATTCTGATGTCATCAGCCCACAAGGAAGGACAATTGCCCAACTGAGGAAAGCATGAATCTGGACTACTGAGCATCATTAAGGCTGGGCAAAGGTCTTAGAGAAGGTATTTCAGTCTAAGATGGCTCAGCCTTGGCTCAGTCAGATCAGGAAATAGTGGGACTTTTAATATTTAAACTTTTAATAGTTGCAGTTGGCTTTCCCACTTACAATCCCTCAAAGCAGATAGCAAAACTATTATTATTATTTTGAAAAGAGCATGTAATGGCAGATAACCACCTATTATAAGCACACACAAAAAGTATCACAAACAGCCAGGATGCAACCCTGCCAATGAGAATGAATAAAGAGACAAAGGGAGAACTGAAGGAGGGGAACAGGACAGCCTACGAAGTGAAGAAAGGCTATCACAAAGAGAATACTGGGAGTGTGGGAAAGGAGAAGGACTGAGAAGAAGGAGTGTGGAGTTTGTACCCCGGTGGCAAGTCAGTGAGAGGGAAAAGGAATGGTGGACAGATAGAAACAGACCTTGGGACTTCTGGGACCTTTGGAAAGGTAGGAGCTGACAGTTGTCTACCATATTTTTATATTAAAAGGTGACGTAAACAACTGTTGGCAGTGGGCTTCCATTGCTGTGAGGTGTTTGGTCTGGATGCAACAATTATTAAAGTTATCAGTTCCTTAGATTTCATATTTATGTCATCAAAAATACATAACAGCAAAAGCTGGGCTGCAGAAGTGACAATCTTTTATGCAGTGCTTTTTTTTCTTAAAAAATGTTTAGGGGTACTCTCCTTTTCCTACTCATATTGAAATACTCCCTCTCAATGAGGCCAAACTTAGATTAACAAAATGTTTTGGGGTATGCGTACCCCCGTGTACCCCTGGGGGGGGGGGAAGCACTGCCTTTATGCAATAACTTTCCCTGCATCTCACTTCTGGGTGCAGATGGAAGTTGCAAATGGCATGACGCTGGAAAGCTGCCAACTTTTATAATGACTGAAATTGCAGGTGTGGGTATGTTGGCTGCCCCTTGGGGAATCAGGATACTTGCATGGCCCTTAAATGGCTATGAAAAATAACGTGGCCTCCAACTTGCTAGCAGCAGCTGCAGCAGCAGCATCATATTCATAAACGGTGCATAGTTTTACCAAGGACTTGGCTACCTTAGTCAAAAATTGGCATTATGAATGGCAAAACCAGATAGCGATGGAGAGCAAAAATAAAAAAATAAAAAAAATTCTCTGCTATTTTCAATAGTGTTTCTCCCCTCCCTTTTGTTATAACAATTTAATTTCTGAATTATTTCACCCCCTGTGAGACCTTAAGTCTCTTTGGGAAAGTGTTTCTTACACTGGCCACTTGCAGTGTTGTACTGTAGGCATCTTGTTCTCAAAATAGCAAGACACAATATTTCAGCTGACTTGCAAAATCTTAAAGACTTAACTTCTCCTAGTAACAGACTGGGGGTCTTCAACTTTTTCTCAACTCAGTGGTGCATCCTCAATGAAGCTTTCACCATTTTTGTAGCCTACAATTTGTGCATGAGTAAATGTGGCCTTTTGCCAAGTCACTTAGAACGGAGCCATTAGATGCTCAGTGACTTAGGCTTGATAGTTTGAGTTCACCTGCTCCAAGTTAATCAACAGCTTTCCTAATAGTCCAAGTCTGCAAACTCACACAGGTTGATCGATACAGTATTGGGTCTCAGTGAAAGATCTCCGTATATATCCTCTCAAAAATCGACAATGCATGAGAGACTGTTTGCTCATCATGCTCAGTTCCTGTTTTCAGTAGTTTAGCCTCCCCTTAAACATGCTCTCATTTAATGTAATGCCAGGACCGGATACCCATCCTCCCTTCTGTTAAGAACAAAGCAGAAGTGAAAAGTAGGACAGATGTGATGTTTTACAGTGGCTCTGGTTTATCTCAGGATGGTTGAGGATGGACCCAACACATAACCTCAAGGTTAGATTACTGCAATATGTTATAAGCAGGGCTGCCTCTGAAGACGGTTTGGAAACTTCTGCTGGTGCAGAATTCAGCGGCCAGATTGCTTACCAGAAGCAAGGTGGTCCAAGCATATTACACTGATCCTGGTCCAACTGCACTAGCTACCGATTAGTTTCCAGGCCCAATTCAAAATGCTGGTTTTGACCTATAAAGCCTTAAACGGCTCAGGAGTGCAATACCTCAAGGACACCTCTTTCCATGTGAACCTACCTGGACCCTGTAATCACTTTCTGAGGCCCTCCTTCATGTGCCGCCTCCTCAAGAGGTCCGGAGGGTGGCAACACAAGAACGGGCCTTCTCTGCGGTGGCTCCCCGTCTGTGGAATGCTCTCCCCAGGGAAGTTCACCGGGCGCCTTCATTATACACCTGTAGGCGCCAGGCAAAAACATTCCTTTTTAACCAGGCCTTTTAAAATGTGGCTCTTTTCAGGGAGATATTATTGGGTTATTGCTTTATTTTTATTTTATATACTGTCATCTTTTTATGTGAGCTGCCCTGAGACCTCCAGGTATAGGGTGGTATATAAATTCAATAAATATAATAATAATAATAATAATAATAATAATAATAATAATAATAATTGGTTCCCAATGTGAATGAGGACCATGCACAATTCAATTAGCGTTTAAAACGCTAATTAAACATGTGGTCAAAAGGAGGGCATTGGAGACAGTGCATGTCTCCTCCTTCCCACCCTCCTAACTGCTAATTAATTCTTACCAAGACTAAACTAAGGCCACATTTATGCCATACATTTAAAGTACTGTGATACCACTTTAAACAGTCATAGCTTCCTCCAAAGAATGTTGGGAGCTGTTGTTTCTTAAGATTGCTAAGACCCCTATTCCCCCTTCCTGGAGCTACAATTCTCAGAGTGGTTTAACAACCAATTCCTCTCCCCAGGGAACTCTGGGAATTGTAGCTCTTTGAGGGGAACAGGGGCCTCCTCGCATCTCTCAGCATCCTTAACAAACTACAACTCCCAGAATTCTTTGGGGGAAGCTGTCACTGTTTAAAGTGGTATCCTAGTGCTTTAAATGTATGTGTGAATGTGGTCACACACAACACCCAGGAAGGAGCAAGCATGCAAGGTATAAAGAGAGGATGACCAGGTCTAAGGAAGGCAGTATAGGGTTTGGGAGGAAAGGTGTTGCTGAAAGACGCATGCTTCTCTGCTTTTTCTCCCCAGGTTTACAGTGCAGATTATGCCTCAGGCATGTGCAGCTGGCATGAATTTACTGGAAGGCTGATTTAGGGAAGGACTAAAATACTTGTCTAAAACACAGTCACACAGAGATAGGAAGATGGAGTAAATGCATCGGCTACAATTTGTAAGAAAAACACCTCCAGCAGACAGGACAGAGAGCAAAGTTACATTTCCCACCCTGATGGGGAATAAAATTGGGTGCATCAAAACTCCTGGGTTAGGCAGGTAGGGCAAGCAGGCAAGTAGCTGCCCTGAGAAGGACTTTTGAGCCCACTGGAACAAGGACATCTGCTTGAGCAAGCAGGGATGGAGAGAATCAGGAACTGAAGAAGAGCCCTATAATGGACTTATGAAGCAGCTACAATACAGCAAGCAGAGACTCAGAGGAACAGGAACCAGAGGCAGAGAAGGAAACGGAAGAGAAGATAATGCTGTCACACCCCATGTTCTGGTTGGCAGCATCAGTGATTTTCAGCAGGAAAGTGATCCAGCAGAAAGAATGATGCCACACAAACAGGGCAATTTTGGGCTGAGAAATCTGGAGTTTTGTAACTTTCTTGATAGACGTTTCAAAGCAAATTCCGAAATTCATTGGCTGTAGGAAGGCATAATTCCTGCATGGCCTTTACTTTCCTCTACCTAGTACGGTTCTGCATTTTGTGGGAATAAGTGGGCAGCCCTCCTCCCTGATAGAATTTTCTTTTTGAAGACCAGTAGTGATAGTCAACTTTTCAGTAGCCTGATTAGATTTAGATGTGAACAATGGGCACATCACCTGAGGGGCACCCTACTGTAATGATAGTTTGACTGCATCCCATCATTGCTCAAATCTACGTCCTGTGTACAAGATTTGTGACATCACCTCTTTTGAGATTATCAGTATCCATCAGGCAAGGATTGCTGCAGCCTCCTTGCTTTTATTGAAAAGCAAAGCAGGCTGAAGCCATTTTTTAAAATGACACAGACAGCATTGGAGTGGAGTGTCTTTCAGGCTCTTGCAGATAGCAGCCTGCCAACAGAGTTCAGTAGCTGGTAACCACCATCCATCAACTGCCATCATAGGCTGCTCATTTAAGCAAGCATCTTCTAGGCATCAGTGCACATTAAAGAAACATCTTTAGTTGTTAACCACACGAAAGACTGAGAAAAGGTCATCTCCTCCCTTGACAGCCATGCCAGTTTGCTGCAAACTTGATTTGTGGAACTGTCCCATTGATATCGGAGTAAAAACAATGAGAATCGGGCTGCAAGTATGTCAGTACAGATTACTGCCACTTGCTATCCGTGCCAAAGTATTCTACTGACTACAAGACTGAACTGAGATCTCAAGACAAATGGAATTTGATTTCAATTTTCTTTGCATCATTTCTGACTTCTGGACAGACAAGCTGCCAGTCAGTTAAAAAAGATAAACTGGACATTGGAGAAATAGGAGATCAGTGATTGCAGGGGTTGTTTGCTTGAATGTTGTGATGCAACGGAGCTCCTCTCTATATTGAAATGTCATCCTCAATATCCTAATTTGCCACGAGCAAATTGTGCAAAGAATCGATTGTGCAAAGAATCCTACCCCCGAGAAAGGATGGCTACATGAGAAATGTTTCAACATTACAGGCCTTCCTAACCTCAGTGTTGCTGTCTTAGGACTCAGCTACTCAGCTGCAACGCGGGACGCGGGTGGCGCTGTGGGTAAAAGCCTCAGCGCCTAGGGCTTGCTGATCGAAAGGTCGGTGGTTCGAATCCCCGCGGCGGGGTGCGCTCCCGTTGCTCGGTCCCAGCGCCTGCCAACCTTGCAGTTCAAAAGCACCCCGGGTGCAAGTAGATAAATAGGGACCGCTTACTAGCGGGAAGGTAAACGGCGTTTCCGTGTGCGGCTCTGGCTCACCAGAGCAGCGATGTCACGCTGGCCACGTGACCCGGAAGTGTCTCCGGACAGCGCTGCCCCCTGGCCTCTTGAGTGAGATGGGCGCACAACCCTAGAGTCTGTCAAGACTGGCCCGTACGGGCAGGGGTACCTTTACCTTTACCTTTACTCAGCTGCAAATAAAATGTTTTAAGTGTGTTTGAAGTGCAATATACAATGCAACACTAGATGGCGTTGGTGAGCCTTATGGAAAATTCAATGTATTTCTTAAAATGCTGTTTAAAGAAGCATTTTCAAAATGGTTTTTATATGTGTCTAGATTCCACCTATGATGTAGGGGAAAATAGAACAAATAGAACACAGGAAGTCACACCACCGGTTCATCTAGCTCCCTATTGTTTCTCCACTTTTTCTTACTATCTCCAGTTGCTTGTTGAGCTTTGAAATTGAGGACTTAAATGCTGCATATCTTCTCTATCCAACAAGAAATGGATTGTGTCAACCAGTGGCAATGGAACAAAATGCTATTCCCCTTGTGCTCCAATAGAGATGGGGGTATCTGAATTAAATCAGCATAATGGGCTACAATGGCTTGGAATGCACTTTGCTACACTTATTGGGATATGTTGTGTCCGGTGCCAAATGCACTTCTGGCACCAGAGTTTGCTCATCACTTATTTCCCAAGTTTCTTTATAAACCAACCTTTCCATTATCCTGTTGACAATTATTTTTTACAGCAGTGGTGCTGGGTATGTTATATCATTCAGAATAATAACACATCTCCCTATATAAGCCACATTAATTATACTATAAATCCACATTTTAACAGCATCTTATGATTGCTGAAGTATAGCCCAGAAGCTTTGTACATAATTTTTAAAATAATAATAATAATAATAATAATAATAATAATAATAATAATTTGAGTTCAGCACACCACGACGATGTTCTCAGGGAAAGTTAAGGTCCCATTTGTACAGAAGAGTGAAGTCACCTCCTGATTATTATTTATGTGTGTGTGTGTGTGTTTGTGTATGGTCTTTCTCACAGAACGCATGGGTGGAATGATAAAATATACTGTGGCTCTTCCCATACATTGCCATGGTTCATATCTTTAGCAATCTCTCACACAGAGCACTGTCAGAACTGTGTGGTGGAAGTAACATATAAGCTGGGGATATACCCATGTCTGAGCCTTTGGAAACCTCACTCATGTGACTTCATGTCTTCAAAATGGGGATTAAAAATATCCGTCGAAGATCTCCTGGGAGCTTATTCCCCCCCCCCCATGTGACTACTCCATATGGGGACTTTAAAATGCATTAATTGAGGGACTGGTGCAAAGCTGGAACTGTTGCTCTGATGTCTAAGCTTGATTTTATTCATCCTTGTGATTTCTTTTACCACTTTTTGTTGTATATTGTTAACTCTCCTTTATTCTAAAACAAGGCAAGATATTAACAGCATTGGTAAATACACCAATCACATTGCTGCGCGATAATGGCACTGAGGGCCACTTAAACAAATAGGTAACCATTTTTGCAACAAGCAGTGAAAAATAGTAAGGCATTGCCAGCACTGGCAACAGTGCTCACCAAAGTTAGGAGTAGTTGCAGCTCAGCTTTAGCCCCAGGCCAGGCTCAGAAACCAAAGTAGGGCTCAGGAAGCAATCCTGATATAATTTTCTCAACAAGAGAGGTATCAGTTAAAAGGAAGCTGAAAGAGAGAGTCCACCTTCTTGGAGCTTAATAAATGCTGCAATAATAGGAGCGCAGCTAAAATGATTACCACAGATTGGGAAGTCTATCAACAACTCATCACAGTTCATAACAAAGGACAAGAAGGCTGCTCTGTTTAAATAAGAAAAACAAGCAGCTTTAAAAAGTCAACACACATAAATGTGAGCAACCAGTAAGATGTAAGTAGGGGGAAGACTATGTTTCTTGACAACAAAGTTAAGTGTTTTTAACTTTCTTGTATCCTCACACTTTTGTCCAAATAAATCTATGAGGAAGTCCTGTGATTATTTTGCAAAGAATCCACTGTGAACAGCACCAGTCCATGCTGATCAGAAACTTAATATGGTTATTTTTCAAAGGATGTTTGTGGTTTTGAGACACAGTCGACATGGTATACTTTCAGCTATTGGAGTTTTGCTTCACTAGGCAATATGGAACAACTCAGGCTGTTTTATGTGAGCCTTTGTACTGATAACAAGAAGAGACTGGAGCTTGTCCACTTTCCTTCTTCCCAATAAAAGCCAACATTTCTGAGGGCACTAAGGCCTTTTATTTTAAAAGTGATTTAAAAGAGAACTGAATTGGAAAATCTCTTATATGCAGGAACTTTTTGGCAGGAGCTGAGGAGATTTTGGAAATCTGCTTCTTCTAGCCTTTTTCTCCAAAGGGTTGTTGCTATCACATACTGATTCCATTCCTGTTTACTTTGCTGGGGAGATATCTGTCTCCAAAGACTTTCATTGCAACCATCTTCGTTTCTAATTATTGTGCTCCCAGAAATAACCAACTTTTGTAGATTATTTCTAATTCCAGTGGCAAGTTGTGCTTTGAGCTGAGAGAGGACAATATTTAAAGGGTTTTCAGATGAATCTGTGAATATTTCCTTCACTAGAAAAAGAGAGAGAGAGAGAGAGACCCATTTCCTTTGGTCCCCAGATTATGTACCATGACAGCTACATGATAGCTGTTTCCCATATTGCTGAAGGAGGTGAGAAGACTAGAAGATGACATTATTATTTTTCTCCACCCAGTCATCACCCGTCTTTTAAGCACCCCTCATGTAGCAGTATGGGGACGACCTTTTCCAATGGTGCAATCTCAAAGATACACAATAATATTGGAATTATCTGGGGGAGATGTGTTGTGTAAAACTTTCCCATCCAATCGACAGCCACCAAGGAGAGAAAGCAACAATTGGATAGGAAAAACTCAGGCAATCGGACCCAGCCACAGAGTTCTGATATTAACATACATACATGGTATGAGATAGTACGACAATATCTAATTTGGGCTCAAGCTGTAGCCCTATTCAGGTGTTCTGCTAAATCATGTGATGGGAGGGGGAGGAACCTGTGGTTCTGCAGAACTCTAAATCATATGGAGAGCCTCACTTCGGAAATCCCCCCGCCAAAGAGCGGGAGGTGGTGACGGTGTTGTGACAGAGGGGTAGAGCGAGTGGGCACCCCCCCTCTTCCTCTCAAATAGTTGGAATAAGGTCAACCTGAACACCCAAGCTGGGTTTCTATAAATAAGGGCACTCTGAACATCTGTATTGTGAAGAGGCATAGCGTGGGTTGCCAGCACCTGGGGCTGCGAGGAGGGTGAGTGGGAGAGAGGAAAATGGATGGAGTACATATGCACTTTCAACTGCCTAATGACATCCACATCACCCACAGCACTGTAGCCACAGATAGAAGAAAAGAAGAGTCGTTCCATTGTCTGGAGAGGTCTTTTCCTGGTTCACATGGAGAAGCCCTTTTCAACTGAACCCAGTGACGGAAGCACGGGGCTGTATTGAGGAAGCAGCAGGTGTTGAAATTTTGTGCCTCTAACAATTTTGCACCCAGGGCAACTGCCCCCGTAGCCCCCCCTCCCAATGCTATGCCACTGGTGTTGTGCATGTGATCCAAGTAGGTTAAGACTCTAACAAATGTGAAGAGGGGGAGAAAGATCCCTTTTTGAGTCTTAGTTAACCAGAGGTGTGCGCTGTTTCCCCCCTCCCTTAATGGGATTCCAAAGTGCTTTGGGAAGGATGTTTCCACTTAGAGCTAGTTAAGCAATGCGGAGATTTACAAGATGAGGCGCCGGCCCAAGCGTCTGAATGCTAAATGGTACTCGAGCCTTAATGTGTTGCTGCTTCCCCACCACCTGAAGCGTCATTTGAAAAATTTAGTATCAAAAACCCAAACAAAACAATAGAATGGAAAAAGAGGGTGGTGAACCTCACTTCGCTTTTAAGCCATTTTCATGCCTTTGGAATGCATCAACCTCCACTGCCTTGTGAAATATCTGATATGACAAGATGTTCATTTTCTGGTGTTCAAACGTGAACTCTCTTCAATAATGAATAAAAGCAGTCACTTTTTTAAAAAATGAAACCACACTGGAGTGTGAAGTCAATGTGGAAGTGAAGGAGAAAACCAGCACTTCTTTTGCCACATTTGTCTTGCCTTCCTCCTTAGTGAATAACTTCAGCAGAACAAGTCAGGTCATGGTAGTAGATTGGTTTACATAGCCCATTCTTGACCTTTTACGTTGCATAGTATTGACTTTAAGAGGATCTTCAGCCTGCCTGAACAACACATGCTATAATATTGTATGCCCAAGAGGGCCCCAAGGAAGGATCCTGCAGATCCAAGTATTTTTTGCCGATTAAGATGCTTGAGATTTAATTCGTTACTCTTTTCTGCCACCTGACTTGAAAAAAATTAATATGAAACATGAAACTTTTGGAAGGATAGGAAGACAGTTGATCTGTAATTTGTGACCCTTTCTCACGTCTTGTAGGAAAATAGTTCGGTAGATTAAAATTACAGCAGAAACTCCTTTTGGGGAAGAAAAGTGTGTTATTACACACATATATTACATGTGGAAATCTTCAACGTCAGCTGACAGCACAATTCTATACTTCTCTGTTCAAGAGTAAGCCTTCAGTGGGGTTACTTTCAAAACTGGAAGTGTTATATTTGATGCTTGTAGTCGCAGTGTGTGGGGGTTAAGAGTATGTGGGTGTGTGCATGGAATTCCCAATCAGAGATGAATTCGTGGGGTGATTCAGTGATCAGAGAGGGACACCCAATTTTAGGCACAGCAAGTTCCTCACAGCTCAGGGCATTTTTGGATACCATGGACTTGTAGAAATCTCAGAGCTCCAAGCCACCTCCTACTTGGTGAAGAGGGATATGACTTCTAGAATATGTCTCCAGTCTCTACAGTTATAACCTGGGTTTATCAGAGTTTTCTTTCAAAAGAGAAACAAAACAACAACAATGGATGGACAGTAGAGAAACATGATGCTGAATCCCAAAACTTGAACCACTGAGCAAACTTACACCTTGCCTTGTAAACTTTAGAAGGTAAGATGAAAACCCTCACTCCCCACGGTTATGAATAAACTGAATATACTCTTTTGTTTTTCAGAGTGATTTTTACTCTAGCATTAATTAACTGCTTTGGGAAGTTTGCTGCTTTACACCTGCATTTTAAATAGGCATCAGTCTGTAAATTTTTGATTTTTATTTCAGTACCTTGAAAAGAATAATGATTACTATAATTATTCACAAAATCTTCCAGATGAAATAATCACAAGAGAGATATCTCTACGGCAGGTACATTGTGTCTCCAAAAGTTTATTCCTAAATGTTTGTTTTGCTAAGAGCTCTTTAAGAATCAGAATCGATTTCACCCTTCTGTGTGAAGAACGAGATCAGCCAATGGGATGTTTCTGTCTGAAAGGTTCTCATCTGGTCAGTGTCAAAGCTATAAGTCCATAATGAAAGGAGAGGCAGATGTTGGACCATCCTTGGAAGACCTATCCACCCACCACTGATTTATAGCTCAGTCCTACATTCTCCTGCTTCTAGATCATCCAACCAAGTGACAGAATATTGAAAACTAGCTATTTAAATACATATTGATAGTGGCTGCAGCTAACACCACTGTGCTGCAGAGGACACAAGAGCCTGCCCACTTCTTGCCACGTGCTTCATCCATAGAAACACAGGAAGCTGCCTAATTCTGAATTGGACCATTGGTTCATAGAAACATAGAATTGCAGTGTTGGAAGAGGCACTGAGGACCCTCTATTCCTGCAATGCAGTTGTTCCATATGGGCATCAAACCTGCAACCTTGGCATTATTAGCACCACACTCTAACCAACTGAGCTAACATATAGCTGTGGGTGTGATCAGGGTTTTCAACAAGTTTTGATAGATGCTATTGAGATTGCAAAGGAGCTAGAAACACTGCCAAACTTTGAGACAGAACATGTTAGAAAAAGGAGAAAGAAACATCAGTTTGAGGCCCAGGAAGAGGCACCACAAGAGCCAAAGCAGAAATTCAAAGCAGATATCTAATAGGCTGTCTTAGACATGGCCTTACAATCTGTTGAAGGGTGATGCCAACAACTACAACAATGTAATTCCCTCGTTGGATTCCTGTACTGTATCAACAAAAAAAATCTATTCAAGATGTACTTAAGGCCTGCAAGAATTTGTAAAAATCATTGATGCACAAAGAAAGATATTGATGCTGAAGATCTGTGAACTTATAGTAATAGTTTGAAGACTTCCAAAGTCCATTAGGAGTACTTCTCTTCATACTACAACACAAATGCCTGGATAATGTGCCTAATGTTTCTGTTGCTCTAAGGATCCTTCTCACACTTTCAATGTCAGTGGCAAGTGGTGAACACAATTTCTCAAAGCTCAAACTTATAAAAAACTTACATATGCTCAACAATGTTGCAGAGGAAACTAGATGGCTTGGCATGTTCACTTGAACATGCTCAAGTATCAGCATTTGACCCGAAGAAATTGGTGGCAAAATTTGCAAAGGAAAAGGCAAGCAAAGTGAAATTTGTATGTGCCTGATATTGAAATTTTTATGAGACTTAAATTTTCATCATCACAATTCACAAAATTATTCCAAAAGATCTCTGTGTTAAATCACTTTCTTTTGTATTTGAGAAAGTTAATCAAAGACTGATGTATTACTTATTCTTGCAATTTAAAATAAATTCAGCAGTTTCAAGTTTTGTGCATTTCATTTTTTTCTACAAGACATCTGTATTGAAAACTGAAGTTAGCAAAAAGACAATTTGAGGGTGCAAGTAGTTAGCCTTGCCTAGAGTGCTAAACTGCCTGGCACCAGCACTCTTCCTGAACATATCTACCCATGCAGTAAGATGTCTCACAGTGGAAAATTCACATACATTCATATCCAACTGGCCAATAGCCACTTTTCACAACTAGTGACACTTCCTTCTTGCATGGTATGCACTTATACAGGCAGGAAGGCTAGCTGGCTAATGAAATGGTTTGATGGCTGATTTTTTATTTTTTTTTATGTCACTGGCCTTGGACATGACAATTTTTTTAACACAGAAACTATAGTAATATTTAGCATAAACTTGGCACAGACCCACCATGCAAGAAAGTAGCATTTTTTTTTAAATAGCCGTTTTCAGAGGAAGAATAAAGTTCTTTGCCTTTCATTGTATTCTATCAGTTTAAATTAATCTTGTGGGTTTTCTTTTTCAGTGGCGAGGAAGAGAGATTGAAGCCTGAGAGAATGGAGATAGAATAATATTGTACTTTGCACAATGTACCATGCATTCTGGATACTAAAAAATCCTCAATGAATAAAGATGTTTCATCAGAGAAAAGGCCTTATTTAAAGCAGCTGCTCACATCTTGCTAACAATGCTTTCAGCGGTGCTGCGGACCAGTTACATTTGCCATACCCCAAACCTGGCATATCAGAATTTGACCTAGGCAGACCTTTTAAGCAACAGTTGAAAGCTTTATAATGGTTCTGACATACCCTCCAGCTTCCAAAGATGAACATGGGGACTTTTTATTTGGTTGTTACACCCCATTCTCAAAGTACGAATCACTCCCTGAGGCCCTTGCACACAATTACATTGTGCTGTAGGCTTTTTCATGCCTGCTATATTGCGTGACCAGGCGGTGACAGCCCCAGCCCCCAGGGATCATAAGGAAGGAATAAAGACTCTGACAACATTATAGGGAATGAAAATTAGGCCACAACTTTATTAAACTTCCGAATGTAGGAAGACCTTGGGTTAGGCCTTGGGCATGTATCCCTCCAGCCCCCCAGCTGGGGGGAACTGGGGTTCATCAGGGTAAATGGGATATCTCAAAAACTAAACCTTTTTGTGGTATGATTATGATTGCTGTCCTAGATATACATACTTGGGGAGTAAACTTCATGGAAAGCAGCTGTGCTTAACTTACGAATGGAAAGTTTCAGCTTGTAAAACATATGTCTACTCCCAACACCCATAGTGTACAGATAGTGGTGATTTTTGAAACATTGGGGGGAGGCAGGATGGAGACACCCAATGCATTATGCATCCACATATCATGTCAACATGGGGCCAGGAATGAGGGCTTCTTCTCTTGCCCTAGGCTGCAGTGCAAGTTTTCTGGTCAATTCATGGCCAGGTAGGATTTTTTCAGCTCATCTGCTCATTTGGCCTGCCCAATGGATTTTGTTTTGTTTTTACTTACCCCTCACTGCTTCAATTGGGCTGCTGACTCCGTTTGGGGCATTATTAGCCATGGCTTGTTGTTTATTAATTTGGCCACATCCAGCAGGTTGTGCAAGGAAAGGGGAAAAAGAACTAGAGATTTGGTGGGTGCTCTGAAGTACCTTTACATTCCAGGGACTTTCCTTTCAGGACTTTTAAAAATTAAAATTAAATTATCCATTTATGAATCTCAGTATTTTTTTAGCTTCTTAGACTTCCCAAGTAATGCTGGGTACCATCTGCTAGCAATAGATAAACAGGTAACTCTTGCATTGGAGTTAATTAAGATTCTAAAAACCACATTGGGGAAATGCCTTTATTGCACCCACCAAAATAGTGTGCAGCCTTTACCATCTAGCCTGATGAAGAGTTATGGAGAACTTGAAAGTCCATTTTGTGATATTTTGATTGGTCCAATAAAACTCCTTATATGGATTTTGGATTTTTCTTCTTCTTGTGGCCCTTTGCTTTTTGTGTGATTTGGAGAGCATTTCATTAAAAATAAGAAAGAGAAAGTGTTTCCCTTTCTAGAGCAGCTCAAGGGATTGCAAATAAAGCCATTGTGACATGTTGAAGCATTCAGTAATCAGTTCCAGAAGCTGAAGAAAAGTTGGATATTAATCCTGAGTAATAATGCAGCACTCTTAGTAATTTACACAGCTTTTTAATCTCAGAAAGATTCTATGTGCTCTGCAAGAGACCTGTTTCTTTCCTTAGGCACATCTGGTAGTTTCCAATGAATATTCTAGTTTAACATCACAATATTTAAAAGCATAGCATACCCTCTGATACATATTACATGTTCCATCTGGTGCAATGTTCCATAATGTTTGGATCCTAGGAAATGTCCAGTAAAAATAATAGGGATTGGCATTCAAAGCCCTACATTTCCCAAAATATGAATGTCTGTGTTATTAAATCATTTAAGATCAGGGGTTAGATGCCATTTCAAGGTGACTTCACTTTCCCTCCCTACTAGAATTTATATTTCACCCCTGTGCAAAAACTATGGGTTCCACTGAATGGTGTTTGGGTGTTCACACAAAGTTCTGCTCACAAAGTGGGACTTCTTCTCCTCTTCCTGTAAACCCCTGGCAGTTAAGTTCAGTCGCGAACGACTCTGGGGTTGCAGCGCTCATCTCGCTTTAATGGCTGAGGGAGCTGGCGTTTGTCCACAGTTTTTCTGGGTCATGTGGCCCGCGTGACTAAGCAGCTTCTGGCTAAACCAGAACAGCACACGGAAATGCAGTTTACCTTCCCACCGGAGTGGTACCTATTTATCTACTTGCACTTTGATGTGCTTTTGAACTGCTAGGTTGGCAGGAGCTCACCCCGTCGCGGGGATTTGAACCGCTGACCTTCCGATCGGCAAACCCTAGGCTCAATGGTTTAGACCACAGCGCCACCGGCATCTCCCTGTACTCACTCAAAAATCAGCTCCTGGGGATTATCCAACACTATTTGAGGAGGTGGGGTAAGGGTGGGCTGTAAAAGAGGAGGAAGTTTTGTGTCCCAGGTAGACGTCTGCTGTGCTAGTGGAACAGCAGCACTGATTACAGCCCTGCAGTTGCCATGATCACTTGTAATTACAAATTGCAGATTTCTCTCCCATTTTTCTTCTTCTATATATCCCAAGAAGACCTGCTGCTTTTAATAATTTCAGGAAAACACCACGTATTGTTCACTTACGTTGCTTTAAATGATGTCAATATATTTTTCTCACCGCAAACCAGAATCCAGTGATTTCCTCACATAAAGCTGAAATATTATCAAAGTATCCTTAATAGTAACATTAATTGGGATTCATTATAAAATACGTTATCTGCACGTGTGATAAATGGACTGAAAAACTCTGAGCTATGCTTGTCCATGAGATTATATGGTTTTGATATAGACCCCAGATTCTACTTCATCTTTCACTTACCCCAAAACCTAAACTCACCCAGAATTCAATTTGGATGAAACCCGACTTGAAATTCTAAAGATGGACCATTATTCATCTTTGAATGAGGTATTCTCCAGGTAATGCTCTCAAGGGCAGATTAAACTGGGCAAGAATCTGGAAGAGAAGATCTCAGAAACCCAAACCCCAAGCAGGTAAACTGCTTCAGGTTTCTATTTGCAGGTAGGGCAGATTCCATGCTTGGTAGTCTGTAAACCAGACTAAATTGGAGCTTTACCCTCACTATAGAGCTATGCTTTTCTTTCTCTCAGAAAAGACAAAATATTTTACAGGCCCTTTGACCACATTCCAGGAGTGTGGTTAGTCATCTGAGCAGCAGGAGAATTTATATCAAATTCAGGAAATAGGCCTGAAAGAAAATGGTTTGACCAATTTTGACAGGCAATTCCTCTCAGATACACCACTGCTTGTCTATTTCCCTGATCATAACTGCTGGGCCCTCCAACAGACATTCCTTCCCCTTAACCATGAGTAATAGAGAAATAAGCCCTCATACTTGTACATAAAGTTCTTGATATGATTAGATTTCCTACATATTCAACTCCCTTCATAAACTTTAATAGTTCTTTAAAAATCAGGCCTCTGTTACATTTGGTACTAGAACGAAATTGCAAGCTTCACAGCATATTTACATTTGTGTGTAACTGCAGGCATAAAGTCATCCATTGTTCTTCTTTATTGATTGAGTTATGAATTTTAAAATGGAATTTAGTTTGCAAAGTCCCAAAAGAAATTAAAGTATGCATTAAAAATCAATATATATTTAAAATGAGCCACTAAGCAAGGTCTCTATGAGTAAGAGGAACTGACATTCATTGCTAATAGGATTGGCTATTGTTTGCTTATTTTCTCTCTCTTTGGTCTCTTCTCTGTTTATTTTTGAATTTTACTTTTTTGGTATAATGTAATAAGCCCATTTCCCCACCTGTACTACAATAGGTTGAATTGTTTAGGTTGTGATTAGAAGCAGCTATCTATTATTTTCCTTCTATGGGCCTTGCACCATTTCTGGGGCTTGGCAAATTATTTTGATTCATCCAACAAAATATGGAATTAGGTTCTTTCCTCTGGGAGCTGGGCCCATTCCAGCTTCAGCTGCCAGCAAAACTTTGCTCAGCGATAAATAAATGTTGTTAAAAAAATTCTAACCCACATTTTACTCCTATTGAAAAGTCTATTCTATTCCGGAATTCTGTAACTATTGATCAACTTGCCTTCCATGATTATGTCTTTAGTCCTCTTAGAAAGAAAGTTATTAATCAAACTGTGCAGGTAACATTCTAAGCAATTTTTGTGAAATGAGCTAGCTTGACTGCTCCCACCTGTCAGTTTTTAGGGATGACATAGGGAAAATCAGGGTTATTGTGTCTTTGACAGCTGCACTATCACAATCAGGACATAGGCAGAACAAAAGTTGACTTTGCGTGGCAAGTCCCCTTCCCCATGTGAAATGAAGACACGGGACACATTATTTAAGGTTAATGGGCATAAAAAGGCCACAACTTTATTGATTACAGCAATAGGAAGTTATTGGCCTTAGGCATTGGCTCCTATCGACTACCCGGCATGGAGACCGGGAAGGGTTATCCACAAGCCGTGGGGGTCCTGTTGAAGTACGCCAACTAGGATCCCATGGGTGTCACCGCTCGGGGGCGTGCCAGAGGCCCTTACCTCCCTAGGTTTCGGACAAGGCAACGCCCCCTGGAGTCCTCTACCGGACTACCCTTTTCATTGGGGGAAGGTGATGGCGCTTCCTTCCCCCTTCATTTGCATAACAATTACCCCTGCCAATGCCTAACGGCCAATACCGAGGAAGTGACGTTTGCTACGAGGTAGGTGAAAAAACCAAAAGGCTGGAAGTGCGCCAAGTTGGAAAAATTCCTACCAGGCCCCTTGCGGCGACCAACCGGAGTCCATAGCAAGGTCATAGCTAGCTAAGCCTAAAGGGTGGGTGGGATGGGAAAACCGGTCAGCTGGAACGGGGCAAAGAGGGCGGTCCCCGGTCGTGCCTGGCCTTAAATGGGCTAGGCCACGCCTCCCTAGCCCGCCGATTGGTGGGCAGGGTTGCAGGCACGCCCGGGGATTCCCCTGTTCTCGCGGGGGCAAAAGGCCAGCCCCCGTGAGTGTGGGAGGGGTTAGCCTGCAACACCCTCTCCTCTCCAGTTCGGAAATGGCTTTCTGTGGTAAGCATGAGATTGTCTGCAGTGCAGGTGGGATAAAACAGCAATGACATTATTCTCTAATTTTGTGTTATGCTTCTCAAGGGAACCATTTTGTGTTGTGCCATGTCCTCTATGGCAGCCATTTTGTGATGAGTACCCACAGAACTCTCAAAATTCAAAATGTGCTCACTGGTCCAAAAAGGCTAGTGACACCTGTCTTAAGAGGTGTATAAATGCATAGAGAAGAGACAAACTTTTCAAAATATTTACTAGATGCAGATTTATGTACTGTGACAACATTTGGGGTTTGATTAAATATGCAAGTTAAGAAAGGAGAAAACTCACGGAGTGCACCTGGCTATATAATCTGTAAAAAAGAAAATTGAATTTGGCCAGTTTGATTTTCCACCAAAAACCATTACTAAGGGGGTCAGGAATATGGATTTGACAAATAAATTCCTTTTAAATAGGAGAGAGGGTATCTGCCTTCTTCCCAACAAATAGGAAGCCATACTTAGCTTTTGAGAGGCGCTTCTCAGCTTTTTCAGTTTTCTGTGTGGGAAGAGAAGTACCATTCTAGCTGGTTTCACAAAGTATATATAATTTGAAGTGAGCCAGTTAGATCTGTTTCCAGATAATGTTTTATCCTATAAATAATCTGCACAATTTTGTTTTTTACACCCATTGAAACAATATTTAAAGTCTTTTAAGCTTGACTAATAAATCTGACAATGTAAACTCCGTACTGAACAGCTGAATACTTTTTGAAATCCTGTGATTATAGTTCTTGGTTTAAATAAAGTCACAGGGGAGGCAGTACAAACCATTTGTCAAACAAGCATAATGCATTTCGGTTACTTTATCCTGCAGGTTGCTTAATTGCTACCTTTTACTACATGTATAAAAAGCTGAGCATTTTAAATTGTGGTTTGATTTTATTGTTGCACCATCATTGCACATGTTGCCATTTCTTCTTTTATTTTATTGGGCTTATTCCTTGCCAACTTGTATAGTAATATAATACAGAATGATAGGACACTTCTGCAACAGAAGACATCCACCCCTTCTAACATGCTTCCTTTCCCCATTTAATAATGTCCCATGCCATCTTCTTCTGTCTTCCCCCCACTCTTGCCCTCTCTCATACAGCCACAAATGAGATGTAAGCTAGTGCAAGCTGTTTAAAGAAAGAGACAGTCCTTGAACCAACTTGTTAGTACCGAAAGGACCCACCTATTATGCAATTTAATTCACAAATCTATGTTCCAACCAGCTCATGGGTGTCTAGGTGTGCTTTCATTTCCATTAAATATTTCTCCTCAAGCACTTGACACCCCCTCCAGTTCCCCAGGGGGGGGGGGAACACTGATGGGAGAAATTACCTCATGATATCTTCCCCTGAGCTTTACCTCAGAGAAATTACCTCATGATATCTTCCCCTGAGCAGGGAGTCAGGGAGGCTAACTATTAAGCACAAGAGGTCACTGCAGTCGCTGATTTTGTTCATAAGGTTAGTCCTTTTCCGAAAAGTATAAAGGCCTTGTGTTGTTGTTTTTTAAAGCAACAAATAAGTGCCAGGCACATAGCAGGCAGCCTCTCTATATTTCCGGGAAATTTTGGGCACCCAGGAAGGCTGCATCATGCAGACTCCTGACAAAACGATTTGTAGAATGAAAAGGCACTCACAAACCTCACAGCCACCTCAAAAGTAAGTTAACCATGACAACATCTCTGCATCCCACCCGTGAGAGCTTTACCAAACTTTTCTCCTCCTTTCATAATTTTTTTCCTAAATAGATGGAGAATGGTCGGGGAAAATGCTTGAGAAATCTTTAGCACAGTACTTTCTCACACACTAAGCTAGGGTTGTCATATATCTGGAATTTACCAGACATACCAAAAATACTGCAGTTGGAAGCAGCGTCTGGGTGGAAAGCGGCAAAAATTTCTGGGAAAATCCAGACATATGGCAACCTACATTAGAAAAGCCTTGTGATAATCTCTGGCCCTTGTTGGCTGTATATGACAATGACATCACATCTAAGGAGGTGATAGTGACTCAGCAGATCTCCCCATCTCAGTCCTTGCCTCACCTGTGCCTGGAATCACTTGGCCTCCTGGTTTTGTGTATGAATACTCTTGACACGTGATTGATCTCACAGGAGACCTATTAAGTTCTGTTGGTGCATTAATGTTTAAATCCCCAGAATTTACAGAAAACCCTGCTTGGAGTGAAGTATAGGGGCAAAGGATAACTGATTATTATGGCTTTCTCTTTATGCTCGATGGTTTAAAGTCCCCAAAGCCAAATTTAGTATAATGTATATATTAAACATTAATGGACAAAGTAAATGCTGAGTTTTCTTTAAAAAATGTATAATTCAAAGGAGTGCTTTTGCACAGTGTGCTAATGAACAAGATTATCCCCCAAACAGCAAAATAGAGTCTAATATCCTTAAATAGATGAGGCTAAGAGCTGTTGCCTTAATGTACCAAAAATAATGGTTGGTTTCCCTGTTCCAGAATGCAGATTAATGTGATATTTATTCCTGGTCACTTAATTCTTGGCCACCTAAAATGAATATGACACTTGGCTCCTAGTTGTGTGATAAACAGCACAGTTTAAAAAGCAGAAAGCCGTTTTATTTTAGGCACAGCTGAACAAATATTTCATATCCAATAAAATTACCAACAATAAATAGTCTCTCCCCCCCACACTCCTTCCTCCTGGTAGAATGCTGGCAGACCGTCCATAATTTTTCTGAGTTACTCAGTTCCCAAAATAATACAATAGCATTTGGAACCAATTTCTCTTTTTATGTAAATTGGCTTTCCTGATAAGTTGCTAGGTTATGAGCGCTCGTGTAACTCACATGGTGTTTGATTTCCAATTTCTGATTGGATAAACAGATACTTAGAATTCACACAGTAAAGGAATGTAAGATGAATACCAAAGATGGGCAGTTGGTGGCCTGTGAAATAGACCTGGGCCCGAAAGCAATAGTCTCTGGCTACCAATGATTGTACCAGATTATAATCAGAGTGGCGTTATAATTTCCACTCACCCCCTCCAAGAGGGGGGTAGGGTTTGCAACACTGCGTGGGCTTACCTGGCCAGGTGCTACCCACCTTGCTACAGGGTGGCCATTGCTCCGCCCCCATCTTAGCAGGCCAATGGGCTGCCAGCTGGGGGTGGGGCAAGAGCCAGTGCTCTTCGGCCCAGGCTCCCTTTGATTTCTTTCCAGGTTCACCCGCTCAACCCTCCCTAAAATATAACATGGTCTTCTTTTGCAGGCTAACCTCTTGCTTCCTAGGTCAGCGGGCGCTGCTATGGTCATAAGATGGTTGCTGTATTCAGAACCGGGAAGGAATTTCCCTGCATTGGCAGGTTTTGTCTTCCCCATTGCGATTCATCACAACTTTGGCGGTTTTAGGCCTTGGTTGGTATTCTATAATCTATCTGTGAGTCGGGGGCAGCATACTGGTGTACCCCCATATGGCAGTGTTTGCAGGGCCCGTTAAAGAGTTGATTGTGGGAGTCACTGGCTGTAAAGCGGTGGCATAGAGGTCAAACTCCTGGCTTTGGTGAAGTGGGAGGGCACGCTGTGTAAGTTCACGCTTTACAGTCCCCTCCCACAACACCTGACTGCCCTCTGCATCCTCAGCCCTTTGGGGTATGAGAGGGATACCTTCCAAGGCCTAAGCCAAGGTTCCTACAGCTGAATTTAATAAAGTTGTGGCCTAATTTAAACCCATACATGGGTGTCATGTCTCATTTATGGGTGGTGGGCTCCAGGGACAGGGTTTAATGCATGGGCTTGCAAAAATGCTCTGTTTTATACATATTTCTAGATCATGCATGGTTGGGAAAGGCAAAGGTCTTGTCTCTTAAGATAATCTTTCAAAAGGTACATTTGGTTTGGAGGGTCACATTGTGTTAGCCTGCTATAGCCCTGCAAACATGATCTGAGTGGAATCAGCTATAAGTTCTGAGCCCTCTTCAGGTGTTCCTTTAAAACAAACCATTCACATTGTGTAGAGGAGGAAACAGGGATGTGTGCCCTTGGGTCTCCAGCACCTTTCATGAGCTGGAGAGCCACTATCTACGGTGGGGAGCATCCTCTACCTGTAGGATTCCAGCATGTTTTAGTACCATTGGTTGGTCTTCCACTAAGTGTTACTCAGAGGAAATTCAATTACTGTTCCCATATTTTGAAGAGCAGAAAAGATGACACACTTGCCAACTTCTACTTTTAACTATGGATCGCTATGACAACTCTACCCATGAAAAAGAGGATCTGTCTTGGGAAAAGATGGCAGCCCTAAGATGGCCCTAACTTAGTCATGATCATTAAGTTCAGTGAGTCTACTTTGAGAAAAACTTAGTAGAATACCACCCCACGGATTTTACTTGATGAGAAAAAATTCCATATCGCGTTCCTCCAACTTGTGGAGAGTGACAAGGGGATAGGAGTGAGCATACTCATCCCTTCTTCCTTGTCCATACAATATTAATCCCACGGATAAAATAACACCTCATGTGTTATCTGATGTGCTTGTTTTTTATGACTTTCTTTGGGGCTTTATCCAATGTGTCATCTTTTTCTGTAATTTTAAATGTTTAATCTGTTAACAATGCTGTTCTACAGTTTCAAAGAACATTTGTGATATTGAATTATTCATTTTAGTATCTTCTTTTTTAAAAAAAGACTATTTGAAGTATGTAGAAATGTTTTTATTAATTTCACATGACTAAAACAAAATCATAAACAAAACGGCTTTCAAGTTCCTTTATGTCTACCATCACTTTTGTTCTCATTTGGGTTGGTGAGGTAAGTAGTTTGGGGCTTTATGGTGCATCAGCATTCTAGGCCAAGTGTTTCATATCTGGGAGCTGTAAAATCATCTTGCCTCATCTGATCCCAGCTGTCACATGGAGACATATAATAAATATCTCCTGAAATCAGGCATTTGATAGAAATCTTCCTATCAGTTTGACAGGCAGTTTGATCAACATAGTGTCAAGGATCATTAAGCGATACAATTTGCTTAACCTGCATTTAATATCACAATAATTCATCAGTTTAGATCTTTTAAATTATCCAGACAGGGATTGCATTGGCAAAACAGCAGCCACGTTTAGCAATACACAAACGCTGAGCAGGAGAATCTGCCCCTGAGTTGTAAGGACTTTCTAGCATCTATTGCCTCTTTCTTCCACCCACCTTAATATTTTATTGTCTTTTCTAATGCTGCAATAAAGATTGCATCCTCCTTAGGGTTGGATCTCCTTACACTTTACTGTCAAGTGTGCATTATACTCTAACTGGATCCGTGTACATTGATGGCACCAATGGAAAATCCACATCTATGGGAAACCAGTCCTATGGAAGTCTATTGTAGGCCCTTGCCTGATGCTGCTTGCATCATCTGTATCCTGTGTGGTATTTAGTCAAGACTTTTCTGTTTACCAAGGTGCTGGGGAGATTCTCACTAATGCCAACCTTTTCGCTTGATGTACTGCTGCTGTTATTATATTGCTGCTCCCCCTATATTAATCACCCCATCTCCAGAAAGGAGGCACAAGACGCCTATGCATGGTGTGAATGAAGTCAACATTTCATTAGAAACTGTGAATCATCATCCTACTCATCTCTCCAGTGGAAGTTTCTGATGCTTACTTGAGACTTAAGGAAACTGATGCTTCCAGCTGCCTGTCAGGTTAAACTTGGACCACAGACAAAGGCCAATAACCCATGCTATTTGTTATGTATTCAGTGGTCTGTGTTTGCCTGAGCTTGAGTCTGGACTGAGGATTCTGAGCCCCTATGTTCTGATTTGATACATGATATCCAATCACAGAACATTTCAGGATTTGGGCCTCTGCCACTGGCCCTTAAACTCTGAGTCATGATTCTCAGCTTGGAAGTTTAGACAGCCAATCGCGTTGGGAGTGGGAGTGGCTCAGGCCTTCAGAAATGTATATAAGCAGTTGCTTTGCCCCTGCTGTCCAGCTCTTTAGTTCAATAAAGGTTCTTGTACCCGCCAACATTTATCCAATGAAAATCGGAACATCCTAAGGAAAAGCAGGACATTCCGGGATCAAATCAGAAACTGGGCCGGCTTCTCTAAATCAGGGAGAGCCCTGGAAAATAGGGATACTAGGAGGGTCTGAACCAATTGCCCTAAGGCAATGTATCTCTAGTTCACAACATGCTTGCATTTCCTCTGTCCAGAATGACTTTTCACCTATTTAAAGTTACTTGTGCTTTTATTCTCATCATAGCCACTTCTTCTATACATTTCTATCTGAGATTGACACTTCTTGAATTTCCTTCCTCTGCCTCCTGTGATCTGAAAGTGGGGAGGATTATAATTTGCATATCAGTTTCAAATGAATTAGTGTACTGTAATGTAATGTATTGCCTGTGGGGAAGCAGTCCAGTGCAATACCTAAAGCCATTAAATATATTTAATCAATTTACCCCCACGTATCAGAGCATTGTGGACCAGCGAAGTATTAGAATATATGTAATTGTATCAGTCACAACATTGCAGTAACTTTACTTCAAGAAATAGCTCTTTTTTATATTTCATCATTATTAAAGATGTTCATGAAATACAAAAGAATGTGCAATATCTCTTTCTTTTTGTACAGGTTATAAAGTTTTTTTTGTTACGTTCAGTGTAAGACAATATGGTATCCCAGAGGTAGGGGGAGAGAGTAGAGGAGAAAGGTTGGCTGATAAACTTGCACACAATTTCCCCCCTTCAATTTGGTATATTTGTTTGGTTAATACTAAAGGAGTGTGCTGCAAAACTTTCTGCTTCCACTAAAATTTGTCAGAGGTTTTGCCTGAGAAGCAACCCCCAAACTCTCTATAAATTTTGCTTTAAGTAAAATGTGGTGACAGCCTAAAATTCAGCAGAACTCCCCTCAAAAATGGTGCCTAGTTTTATCGAAATTATCTTGGCTAACTCAGGGTATGAGTTAGCTAAGACACATAAGGTTATCACCCTACTAAACAGGCCTGAATCTGGTCGTTCCCGGATGGGTGACCACAGTGTCACCTTGGGTTCCATGATAGAATAAAGGTTGGATATAAATGTAATAAAGTAAAATAAAAAACCTCAGAATTCCTCTGCTATTTTATTTCAGCAATAACCTTCCAAATTTGCTTCATTTTTTTTTCCTTTAAGAAAGCTGTTGGTAGCAAGTATTTCTGAAAAGAAAAAAAATGAAGTTTCTCTCAGCTTCTTGATGCTATCATGCTGATGAAATCCTTAAAAGGGAGCATTTTATAAATATTTCCTTTCATAGTCAGGAAGAATACAATGACTAATTCTATTTTTTTAAATTAAGAAAAAATATCAATGACAGTTGGAGGAAATCACCCACGTGCTTCAGATGGCAAAACTGAAGTGGATTTAACACAATCTAGTTAAATGTTTTGGCTTCTGCTTTTCTCAGTAACTAAGCTGGGCTTTCAAATGAATGCTGAGAGATCTGGTGGCAATTTTAAGAATGCCCAGAATTTAATGATTTTAATGAGTGCCTCATCTGCAAGAGATTTATTTTTGTATTTGAGGGGAAATGGGCCACATAAGTGTCAGGTTAAAAGCATCAGGCATTAGGGTACTGAAGCTATAGATCCAGAGGTTTGCTCTTGATCTCTGATAATGCTTCTTGTTTGGATGATTGATGATAGAGATTGGCTTGTGAGTGTGTGAAGAAACTAGCCTACAGGTAAAATGTGCATTTGCTATTTCTGCCTCTGACTCCACCAGCCACTGACATGTGGCCCCTAGAAGGTTGCTTCGAAATGCCTTTTTATCCTAGCAACTACATGGGCAACTGACATGAAAGGTTTCCCCATCTTAGGGAGAAAGTAATGCCTTTGTGACATCATCTGCAGGCATTACACCGCTCCCCACCAATGGACAAGAATTCTGAGATGTGGGGATTGGTGCATTGGCTAGTGATGTCACAAAGGCAGTACTTTCTCCAAGCACAGCCACTGGAGCAGGCTAGAGCTGAGCCCGACTGAAGGGAGGACAGGAAGGATGCAGAAGTCTGAAGTAAGGATGGAGGTAAGCTGGGGGACAGAGGAAATGTCTCGCCAAGGGGCTGAGAGCAGGGATGGAAAGAAAGAAAGATGGGGTGAAATCAGCTGAAAAAGAAGGGCCAGGGAACTTAGGGTTCCTGTCCTGCTCAGCCTCAGTCCATCTTTATGATCACCTTTCCATATGAATTCTCAAAATTTGGGAATTCATAAATAATATCCCTGAAGACATAATAGGAAATGTTTCCAAGTCATAAAGGATATGGCTAACAGAATTGAAATGTTTTGAAACACATTGTTTGTTTGCTCTTTGGAGGAGAGGACCAGATGGCTGGTTGTGGTTTTTAAATTGTGTGTTGTGTCGTCGTCGTCCCCCCCCCCCCCCCCGTGTATCAGATGTGGCACCCAACATTCTTTCATTCAGTAATGTTGTATCACATTGCGAGATGTGCAGCTGATGGTCTGTTTAATAAAATCATTTATTTCCAGTTCTCCTTTTAAAGGTAGCTGTTTATCGTGGGTTTATCATGCATGTAATACAGCAACCAGATTCTCAATGATGCCAACCGCAGAGGGTTTACGAGTGTTTCAGTTCAGCTCCCACACAATAACCTTCAAAGATATGAAAGCTGGTAGAAAGCAGATAAAACAGACACACTGGTAGGTTTTGCAAAGTCCTCTGAATTGGCTACCAATGGATAGCTCTCCCAGAAAGCCAGTGAAAGTTGAGAGCTGCTGCATGGAAGTATAACCCTGTAGTTCCTGCATTGCAGGGGATTCGACTAGATGACCCTCAGGGTCCCTACCAACACTACGATTCTATGAAACATCATTCTTTGAGGACATTGTTCTTGTGTCTGTGAGAAAGAGACACTTTGGGAAACATCTATCTAGTAGATACTTGCAATCAGTGAAATGCAGAGGGCATTTTTTCTGCAGAAAGTGTTCTTGTGAGTTTGCTGGTTTCTCTGATTTAGTTGTCATGGTTGTTGCAATTCTGAAAGCCAAATAACAGACGGTGGCCTGATTCGCATGTCATGTCAAGCCAAACCATGGCATAGTGCAAATGCACAAGTAAGCAGGCTTCAGGAAATCCTGGCCACATCACTCTTCCCCAGTCAATTTGCTGCTGCACTGAGCTAAGGCATAGAATCATAACATTGTAGAGTTGGAAGGTATCTCCAAAGGTCATGTGGTTCAGCCCTCTGCTATGCAGGAATCTCAACTAAAGCATCCATGACAGATGGCCACGGTTTGACTTAACATGTTGCCTAGACAAGAGCTCATTGTTTAGCCCTCCTAGACAAATCAGAAACCATAGGATAGACCTTGGTTTCAGCACATGGTTAGTCTGGAGAGAGGTAAACCACAAGCCTGGGTTCAGAATGGCCAATACCACCATTTGTGGGAGGGCCTGATCCGTTTGGGGCAGAAGTTGCTGCTCTGTGTCAGTGCTGAGACCTGCAGCAGATGGCATTGACAATGCATCATGTTCTGCTTAATTTATTAGCTGGCTTGGGAAGTTTCTGGCACGCTGCATGCCATACCACCAGACTGGTAAGTTAGATGCTTGAGGGAAGAGTTGGCAATGTTACCAGCCTCTCCCATTTTGTAAACCTTCAACATCTTCCCCAGATTATTTTGAAAATTATACACATTTTCCACCGTGCTCTTCAGAAGATGCCTTTTATCAACATTCAAATGATCTTTAAATAGCCCGTTTTTATAGGTATTATTTTAAGAGGCTGGAATTTATGCAACCAACATGTTGGCAATGAAATTTCTGCCACCTGTTTTCCCTACAAGCGGATCAAAACATCCACTTTGGCTTGCAATTATCCACTTCCATTTACTTTCTTGTATGTCATAATTCTTCCGTTTGCGTTCCCAGTAATAGTGAGGAATCAGATATTTCCGACTACTGAAAAGCCATGCAAAAACACCGAACAAAGAGAAACTACCAGCCAATTAGACCAAATTAGAGCAGTAAAATGTGCATATTTTACAACACACTGAAGTGTAACAGCCTCCGTTTTAGCCTGTTGTTACGGTATAAACTGATTTCACCCAAGCACTACCTGCAAACATGGGGCTACCACTCCTTAAATAAATTTTCATGAGCAGATCATATGAAACAATCCATTGATTGATGAAATATACCTCTGAATAAAAATAATGGCTATGAAGAAAGGAAGCATGCTTTAAATGATATGCACGCAAATGCACACATACAAAAAACAATTCCGAAGAAATAAAATATACTTTAAAAAGATGTTCAGATAGCTCAGCAGGCATCACCCTCTACTCTTTGAGCCAGGAGGAGTTCTTTTAATGTTGCATTTTATGAATATTGTTAACCACCCTGGGGTCTCATGATAGGAAGCTTGTGAGAAAAGGAAGAGAATAAGATAAATACTAAATAAATTAATAAATCTGTAACGTGGCAGCTTTCCTCTGTGGTTGTTGTAAGTACTTGGATAGATGCCCCCCCTTAAACGCCCAATTAATTGGGGAGTCTTTTTAATTTATCGTAAGTTCTTGAACTAATTAATCTAATGACTCAATCAGCCATTAGAAGAATTTAATGGTTCAATCAGAACCCTAATGCAAATTATATATATATATATATATATAGAGAGAGAGAGAGAGAGAGAGAGAGAGAGAGAGAGAGACCTGAGAGGGAAGGTCCTTTTCCTATGTTTTATATCCTTGGCTGGCAACTCCTTTTTAAAAGGGACAAATTTTGCACTGGGCAAATGCTGATTATTTATTTCTTGAATTTACATCCTGCCCTTCCTCCTGAAGGAACATTACCTGCGCCCACTAACTCACTTCTACCCAGGCAGAGACGCAGGCAAAGGACTCTTTAATCTCCTCTCTTTTCTGATGTTAATAGCAATAGAGCCTTTGGCAGATCCTTTCCTTTAGGCACTCCAGTTCCTCGCTCACTATCACGTCCTGGGGACCAAGTGTATTCACATGGGAATGGCTGTAGATTGTGTGCTTTGCATACAAGCAATCCCAGGTACAGTTCCCATTATATTCAGATAGGACTGGGAGATATCCTTGTCTGAAGAGCCACTGCCACTTAATGAAGACAGTACTGATCTAGATAAACCAGTGGACTGATTCGATTTGAGACAGCTTCTGGTGTTCCTTTGAGTCGTCAGCAGAGACATGTAGAAAGAGAACATGTGACTAATGTACAGCCTGGGATTGAGCGGCATTGGACAGAAAGCCCTTGTGTCATAAAGCCAAGCTGATGTCTAAAGAATGTATGCACCATCTAGTCAAGAAAAGAGAGAACCTCATATGACTAGGCCTGTGAACTCTGACCCTGACATTAAGCAGAAATGTTACCTGCCATCGGTGGGTATTAGGACATTGCATAATGATGCCAGGTCACAAATTACAGAGTAAGGGAGGAGACGATGAGGAGAAAGACTCAGAGCACTCCTGTTCTTGTCTTCTTTCTTTCTTTCTTTCTTTCTTTCTTTCTTTCTTTCTTTCTTTCTTTCATTCTTTCTTTCTTGAATTTATATACAGCCCTATACCCAGAGGGCGGTTCACAGATTAAAATCAAAATATGAAAGCACAAAAGACATAATCAAAATAAAAACAGCAACAACCCAATACCCCCACGAAAACCCCACATTTTAAAAGGGCATACGATGTCAATCAAATTAACCAAAGGGTTAAAAGGGGACATTTTTGCCTAAAGGTGTATAATGAAGGCGCCAGGCAAACTTTCCTGGGGACAGCATTCCACAGATGGGGAGCCACTGCAGAGAAGGCCTATTCTTGTCTTGCCACCCTCCAGACCTCTTGTGCTGCTGTTTCTGGTAATACACATATCTATAATGCACACACTCGGACCTACCATTTCTAATGTGGAATATGAATGAACAAAATTGTTATGTTCCCAAAAGAGACGGATCTGTTGGAATTCAACCTGGTGTCTCTCCAGGGTTAGCCAAAGACCTTGGTTACCCCAGGCTTTCCAGTACGACACTAAAGCTGGGTGATGTTGTTTACCCATTGTACAAGATTCTGTCAATTGTTATAGTACTTGATATTCCTTTTATGGTTTTTTATGAGCTGTCCTGGCAGTTTTATAAGCCATAGGGTGGCACATAAATACTTTAAACAAGCAAACAAATACATTTTTGCTTTCAGCTGCAGTCCATTACATCACTGCTGGGAATCTGCTGGCCCTGATAAGCATTATTTTTTGGGGGAGGAGCCTCCCCCCCAAAAAATCCAAATATACAGGGGGAAAACTTTTTAGGTATCGCTCTAAGGATTTAAGCTGTTAACGGTCATATATCATTCTGTCATAGTAACAAGAATGCTGGCAGAGGAGGCAGAAGACATTAAACTGTTAGATGAGCTCTTGACTTCATTGTATGCTTAACACAGTAATGTTTGCTGTTTTCCTTTTTTGCCTGTATGATTCCTTTTTCTTTAGAGCTTATTTGTGTTCACAATCACATGGTCAAATGTCACATTGGGACACACTCAAGAAGTATTTTTTTCAAGCTTGTACATGATTCTTAAAAGAGTAAAGCTGAAGTTATTTAGTTCTTTAGGTTTTTCTTTTTAATCCATTTGCAAAATCGTACAAAACCCAGCCCTTGGAGTATGTCAGGGATTGTACTGACAGAGGAGGAGGAATGGTGGAGGTCTCTCCCTGCTTCTCCTGTAGCTTCCAGAGAGGAGGAATGCAGTCTCGAACTACAGCAGGGCTTTGAGGAAGATAACAACTCAGACAGGCAAACAGCAGAGTTTGCAGGGTGAGGAGGGGGAGGGGAGGCAAAGCAGCTAGCTGACATGTCACTGGACAGCATAACCAGCCCCCCCCCAAATGTGGTGTTCATTAAGAGGGCAAGAACAAAGAGCGCAGAGACAATTGTCCACGGACAGATGCCATAGAAGCATGTGTTGTTGCTAGAGAGGGAAGGGGGAGGAGCTCAGTGTGAGCAACGCCACCATTGAGGAACGACCATATTTATTTGTCTTTTACCATGATGTCTGAATAAATCATAGTAAGAACTTTTGTGTTTCATCCCTGCTTCTTGGTGCCATCGGGGGAGGGAGAGAATTCCTCAAGCCTGACAGAGTACAAAGTAATTCAAGAGAGTTCAAGTTCATTCAAGCAGCACTTTGGCCTGGGTAGCTCCATCACAATGGTCCCGGTTACCGGTAGTGCTGTGGTAACCAGTAGTGCAGTAGCACAGTCTCCAACCACAACCCTATTTCCCACTTAGCTGGATGTAAGCCCCACTGAAATTTCTCATTACATGAACTTTATTACCTGCGGGCATGTATTATAAGTAAATCCCATTGAGTTCAGTGCGGCTTACTTCCAGCTGCTTATGGAGACTGAGCTGTGAAACAGGAAGAGAAACCAGTTCATGTTTCCTTGCCATCCTAAATTCACAACCAGGATGATCATGGGCATATTTCCCATTCTCACCCCACCACCCCACCATTGTGATTGTAAAGGTTCCTGGGATAAAGTACGTGAAGAGATTTCAGCACTCTAAAGTGCCATGCAAATCATACCGTTATCATCCTTAAGGGACCAGTGTAATATATAGTGTGACAACTCTGGAACTCTGTAGAAACTTTGAAAATTAAACATTCTGAATGCATCCATTCCACTTCAGGAACAAGAGCAGAGTTCCAAAATCCAGTGAGGCATCTGGATGAGGAGAATTTTGGGAGCATCCCTACTCCTAACTTGTCCACCACATGCCTAACCTCATTTTTAAAATTTCATACATTCTGTATTATGATTACTTCTCATACAAATGATTACTAGAGGAGGCCATTAAATCTTTCCTTCTTTCTCCAAGTGCCAGAATAAAAAATAGTTAAAGAAAGTTTCAAAGTTCAGCATCAGATTGCATATTCTCTATAGCTCCATCAAATGTTGAAATATTCACCCGTTTATATTAACTGTGACAGTATGTTCCATCTCTGGACAGCTTGCAGAACAACATCTTCCAGCAGCTGACAATGATTAAATAAACATTGTCAAAACAACATGTACTCTAAAAGGACTTTTTAAAGGATGGAGATGAGAAGAAATTGTTATGACTTTCTGAAAGAGAGAATTGTCTTACCAGTCAGTTATTTATAGAAACAGAAGTGCATGGAGACAGAAATGTATAGCCAGTTTTCAAGGTTCAAATGATTTAGAATACCCTAATCCACCAAGTGAGGTCTGCACCCATACCAGGCTGTGAGTGAACTGGCTGGCTGTGCCATTCTGTGAAAGATGGAGATCCAGTTGTATATCTTCATTCAGGACCACTATATGCTGCTCATGAAAAGAGTTGAATGGAAGTCATGGGCTGCAAGCTTTAATTGGTTTGATAGACTAATCAACTAAGAGTTTAGTTGATTATTCAGTCTGGACCCATTTTAATAGGTAGGCTGGAGAACACTTGTGGTTATTTTATTGTTTTTAAGACTGTTTTGGTTTGGGTGTGTTACTGTATGAAAAATAAAACCATTAAGAATGGCCTTTCCTTATAACAGTGAGAAGCAGCTTTTTGTTTATTAAATGTTAAGTCCTCACACTTCCTTCAACATCTCAACAGGGCATCTATAGTGAAGCTTTGGTGATATGCAAATTTATTTACATTTTAATTAATAAATCAGTTTTGAGCAAATAATTTATCAACTACATCATTTTTAAAGTTGACAGCCCCAATAGGAACACAACTTCAGATATAATTAATTATGGCATTACTTGGACTTTGAGGGAAAGGTGTAAAGGATGTCACTGCCTGTGATGGATTTAACTGCACCACAGAAGTAATATTAATGTTAATGGCTGTTAAGGTACTACCTTTTGTTTATATTTTTTGCTTGCTGAGGCTCAGATGGTGTTTTTCCAGTGGGCACACATTTCTGGAAGTTGCTTCTTCAGTGGCCAGTTAAGGCTTGATAGCTAATAGTGGCCAGGGCACAGCTACCACCAAGGATGTTCTGCAGTGTGTCTGTGTGTCTGTGGAGGGGGGAGAGAGAAAAATATACAATGTGACCTTCAAGCGGGGGTGGTGGTGGTTTAAACCTTACAGCTGGCTAGAAGGAGCCTTTAGAGTATGCAGTTCTGTGGGGACTTTGACGTACGCAGAGGAAGCAGGCAGTGCTAAGCCACAAGTCCGAATCAAGCAGAAAGCCCACATTCAGCACCTTGGACAGCTCCTTATGGCAAACAAACTTAACTGCAGGGATCTACAGCCAATTCAACCATTACTTAGGCTGATTAGCCTCACTTTTCTCAAGGAACTGACTGGCTTAGCTTATTTTCTAGCTTTTGGCTTCTGTGAAGTTTGGGGGAGAGATGTACTGCAGAGGACAGAATCAGAGGATGGTCCCTTCCAGCAGGGAGGATCCTGAATGAAGAAGCCTGAACATCATCCAACTGGTCTGAGCTCTACTCTAAAAGTTATTGAGTACATGTGTGTGAACATTTCAATACAAGCAATGTGATTGCAGTTATGATATTCATCTAGGAAATTCAAGCAGGAGTCTTATATGTGTAAATGCCTTATTACAGGGTTCTACATTCTGCAGAACACACAAAATCTAAATGCAGAAGGCAAAATATTGCAAATTGTGAACATCCTCAAATGATTTGATATTTAGTCAGGCCCAAGCCTTGGATATTATGCTGCAGGACAAAATATACAATTCCTGCTGTTATTGTGACCAGGAAATAAGCCACTGTGGCCAAGAATATAAACAATGATATAGAAATAGAAAATAATGAGAGGCAAATTCTGAGGAACAATTAGCATGTTGTGTGCAATTCTCCACCTTTGATGTGAACTACAAAGCATACATTAAATGATGTTTTAGGAGCCTGAGGACTCAAGGATTACCCTTTCCTTTCATCTTGCAGCAAGAATGAAGCTTGCCTGACTCTCAAGGAAGTCTGCACAGATAAAATTCCAAGGCAATACACACACACACACACACACAGAGAGAGAGAGAGAGAGAGAGAGAGAGAGATCAAGAAGGAAAGCAAAACTGCTTCTGGGAAGATATCCTGCTGCCAGTGTGTTGGCGATGCATTTACTTTTTAATTTGTATTAATTTGTAATCTGATTTTGGAATCTACCCACAAAATTGTAGGCTTACATAAAGGGCTCACTCCAGCTTTGGGCTAGAATAACTTATTTGGCTAAAGTCTATTGCCCACCTCCATAAGGAAATCTACACTTACACACTAAAGACAGTTTTCAGGAAAACGAGGAAGTTCTTTCTTTCTTTCTCTCTCTCTCTCTCTCTCTCTCTCTCTCTCTCTCTCGAAGAGTTACCAGGTCTAGTTTCTGCCAAGTCAAAGCAACTTTTCAATATAAAACACCTGGGGCTGGCCTGCAATGGGGGGGGGGCGTGATCAGCAATTTTTAACAAGCCTAGAGTCCAGAGCAAACATGTTTTATGATCTGAAAATGTAAAACTAGTGATGATGCCAAATGTAAGAATGTTACACTGTCTCTTTAAATTTGTTGACTGTATGCTGCTGGTAACAGAACTGGCTGAGTCTTCGTACCACCTAGCCAACTGGAATAGACAGAGAAAAGTGTTTTGTGAGTATTTTTATACAACACAGTAACTCTTATTTTGACAAATTAATAATAAAAAAACCCTCCAGATCCTGCTTCTTCATAGAGGAAGCAGTGGAGAATAAAAGATAAACTGCTGAAGAGATGGAGAGAGACCTCAAACGTCCAGGTAAAGCTACTGAATCTTGGAAAATAAATACACACAAACACACGCACAAACAAGCAAGAGAAGAGCATAATATAGTGTATAAGTTATGCTCATACCTGAAAACAAGGCTGCAAATGTCATTAACAGCATGCAGCTAAACCAGGACGAGAGGAAAAGTAGTGCAGTAACTGTGTTACAGACATGTGCTAACAAAGCATACCAATAAATACAATAAAGCTGAGAGATACAAGTTGCGGTTCGAGGACCTGATCCCCGCTTAGTGGAATGAAGACACACAGACACTTAATATAAGGTTAATGGGCAAGAAAAGGCCACAACTTTATTGATTACAGCATGTGAGAAGGTATTGGCTTAGGCATTGGGCCACGGAACATTAGACTCCACCCACTTGGAGAGGGGTGAGCCTAAAACGGGGGTTTATTCACCAGCAGGTGGAGCCTGCTGATGCTAATACATCTATAAGCTCTCCCCTGATGTCACCGAGGGTCGTGCCATGGCCTCCCGCCAAACAGGCATCGGACAGGATCCACGACCACCGGATTCCTTTAACGGAATACCCAAAATTGAAGGCATAGGCGATGGCCACACCTAGCCCTTCCACACACCACAAACACATTCCAATGCCTAACCTACCCACCAATACCATGAAAGTTGTGACGGTTGCTACGAGGTAGGCGAAAAAACCACAAAGCCTAATGCCAAATGGAAAAATTCCTACCAGGCCCCCTGGACAACCTGGGTGACCAACCTAAGGTCCATAGCAAGGCCAAGAGAGCAACTGAAACCCTGAGCTCTAAGGGAGTGGAGGGTGGGTGACTCGAGACGGGAAGGCGGAAAATGAGGCAGAATGGCTGGCGCAGCAGCAAGTTAAACTGCAAACCAGGCCCCCCCAAGCCGCCCGATTGGGCGCCTACCTGTGGGCGTGGTGCGCCAGCCAGGTGAGTGGGTGGCAGAGGGCTAATGCCCCCTGCATGAGGCGGACATCCGATCCCGCCCACAACCCCTCCCCTCTTGCAGTAGGAGAGGCTTTCCACAAAATAATTCAGAAAGAGGGCGAAGATTGTGATTGTGAAGGACTCTTGACAAACTTAGCTGAAGATTATAACCTTAGGCAGCTCATAGACTCTATCATAAAGGGTTGGGTTGCAATAGGAATTTGAGATCCAGAACAAAACAAAAATGATTAGAAGATGTGGAATTGGCGCTAGACAAAGCAATAAGAGGAATTAAACCAATGGGTCCAGTGTGGGCTTCCTTAGGAGAGCTGCAGTGTTGCCTCTTTCAGTTGTGCTTACCGGTGACACATCATTCTCAAACCCCTGATGCCATCCCCCAAGGGCTTCACAAAAACGTCAAATAGTCTAGGGAACGAGATGGACCCCTGTGGGATACCAAGCTCCCAGGGCGTGGACTTAAAGTTCCCCATTGCTACTCTCTGGAAACTGTCTCCTCCTTCCCAGTCTCAACTCCCAAGAGCTGTTCCAGAGAGCTGCCGAGCTGCCAGGGAGGATCAACAGAGCAACACTCTCCCTGTCTGTCTCCCCACAAAAGTGACCAACCAGGGTGACTGAGAGAGATGGAGTGGGATACCTTGGCCTGAACCCAGAATGAAAAGAATCCAGATAATCAATTTCTCTCAAGCATGAAGAACTGCCACCACACTCTCCAGCACCTTGCCTATGCAGGGCTGATGGGAGTTGGAAGTCCAGTCCCCCACACCTGTTCAGGCCTGACCTCCCAGACATGTTAATGCACAGGCAGGATGTTTTTATATTTCCATTTGCTTTTTCACCTGAGAAAAGAATGCGCTACAGCCCAGCGACGTCTACATCATTTGAAGTTACCGTTCATATATTTTGTTCATATATTACCTGCGAACTGCCTTCTCTGAAAAGCGTTGTGTTTGAGCTGATGCAAAATGATACAAAATTTCCATCTGTGGTACTTGATCATTCTGTGATGTGTGCTGTCGCTTCCATAGATGCAAGCAACCCTTTGATGTTTATAGTCATTGCATAACAGAAATGCATACATGAAATCATCTGAAGAGATGCAGGGAATCACAGCTATTGCAATCAAAGCTACATATTATTTTGAGTTTGAAGACTAGCTAATCATTATGAATGCAGTCCCTTTTTTGTGAAAGAAAAAGGAAAGCGTTCATTCACCCTACTATGACTAATTGGCACAAGCAAAAGAAAAAAGTGAGAGGAGGTTGACTCCCTGTGTGGTGGTAGGCTATTGTTTGATTGCTCAGCAGAAAGCTCGTGCCACAAACTGTCCAAATGTATCTAAAAATGTATGTGAGAGGATCATATTTTTATCTCAGGATAATCCTCTTAAGTAGTAAAGGGAAAAATCTCATTGGCATGTCTATGTGGATAAGTAAGTACCTCGATGGGCCATTTCATGACTTCAGCGTATGTTCCTCAGAAAGCATGGAGCTGGTGGAATGAAAACTGGAATGAAAACCCAAAGGAATTATTTCTTGAGGACTTTTACTTTTTTAAAAAGGCAACCACACCAAATTGCTGGCTTTTACATACACACCTGAACATCTGACCTATAGAGGAAAAGGAGGAGATAATAATAGCTGGTCAGGTCATTTTGTGTGTGTGATTGATTGGCAAGGAGGAGCTTGGAGTTGTTGGTTTTATGGTTTTGTTTTGTTTTGTTTTTTAGAGGGGGTTGTTTCTGCATGGAAGACACACACACACCTATTTCATACTGAATGCAGTTGGATGTCTGAAAGTAAATTAGGTTTTGACTAATATATCTATTTGCTTTTAATTCATAAAATTTACATACCACTTGATTGTAGAATAAAACCTCAAAATGGGCATAGATTGCAAATACAATTTTTGGCTATGTAAACTTTTCAAAGCAGATCATTTGCTAGCTAAAAGTGCTTTCCAGAGGCCTCTGATAACCAATGACTACCAGCTACTGGACTCACTGGATATAGGCCTAAGGAAAATATTTTGGCATTTGAATGTAGCAAGCAACGAAGAAACAAATTTGGCTTTTGCAAGCAGAGGATATGCTGCTTCTTTGATGGAATAGTGCTATGTTAAAGGCTAGAGCTATTTGCTTGCTTGCTTCCCCCACCCCTCATGTAATTGCTGGTAAGCTTTGTAAACTCCATAAATTTCCACCATCTTTCCAGGAAACAAATCCAGTAAAATC